>NC_081569.1:19353698-19449830 GCF_022355385.1 Mustela nigripes
AAAAAAAAAAAAAAAAAAAAGAATTTCAGTCTTGAGATAAAGATAAAAGATTAGCACACATAATTTTTAAAACACAGGGGAAGAAAATAATATATACCCAAATAAGATATGACAAGGAGGAAATAACCATAAAAACAGAGGAAACTTAAAATAAAACAGGATGTTACTTTGTACCTGGATTAAACAGGCAACCTTTTATGAAAATATAATTTACTAAAACTGAGCCTAGTGGAGACAGAAAAATCTGAAGGGGCCAACAATACACGAAGGAGGAAAAATTGTAAAAGAGTTTGGTTAAGGGGTGCCTGAGTTACTCAGTCGGTTAAAGCCTCTGCCTTTGGCTCAGGTCATGATCCCAGGGTTCTGGGATCGAGACCCCCATCGGGCTCTCTGTTCAGCAGCGAGCCTGCTTCCCTATCTCTCTGTCTCTGCCTGCCTCTCTGCCTACTTGTGATCTCTATCTGTCAAATAAATAAAATATTTAAAAAAAAAAAAAGAAGAAGATACATGATAATGAAGTAAAGTTTATTCTAGAAATTCAAATATGACTTATTAATCCATTTGTATGTTTTTTTGTATTAGGTCAGAGTAGTATTTATAGAGCCAAAAATTTAACAATGTTCAACACTCAAATCATTTAACAATGTTCAACACTCATTCCTTAAAAAATGCTCAATATAATAGGACTCAGTGCAAAGTGGCTTAACATGGCTAGACATCCTCACATGTGTATATACATACCCCAAAGCTGAGCATCGTAGTGGGGAAAATCTGGAGGCCTTCTCTCTACAGTCAGGAACATGAGAGCAATATGATTTAGAAAGTGTCAGAAAATTTTGTGTGCAGATCTTAGTTTAAAACCCTGAAATGTTAAATCTTAATAGGAAATAACAGTATGAACTGATTTTTTATTTAAAAAGGAAAACCTGTTTCCTGGCTCTGTCCACAGAACAGTCCTAGAAGGAATGACAACTCTAAGCTCTCTAGCACTGTGACTGTAATGTCTAACCAGGGCTCCTTCCAAGAATGGCCAGTTGTAAACTTGGGGCCGTAAATATTCAAGATGAGCTTGGAACATTTTATTATGCTGGAAAGCGAAGAAGTTACTTAAGACTATTGGGACCGTGTCGAGAAACATGGGAGCCAACATGAAAGGGCTGTCATTGGTCAAAGTTGAGAAGATTAGGGAATTACATGTAAAAATGAATTAACTAAAACACAAATAATGGGGACAAACGTATCATTTTTATAAGAACACTTTAATAGAGAAAGTCAGAAAGCTCATTGGACCCTATTGGATGAATCCAGAATTAGGATCCTAGTTTGACTTGAAAGTTAGGGAGTGGAAGGAAAGAATGACACACTTACCCTGCCTTTTGTAAATCACCTGTAATACTGGTAGACAAGTAACCATATCTTGTGAGGAGAAGTTGTTCTTTATTTAAAAAAGTCAACTCAGGGGCGCCTGGGTGGCTCAGTGGGTTAAAGCCTCTGCCTTCGGCTAAGATCGTCAGGTCGAGCCCCGCATCGGGCTCTCTGCTCAGCGGGGAGCCTGCTCCCCCCTCTCTCTGCCTCCCTTTCTGCCTACTTGTAATCTCTGTCAAATAACTAAATAAAAATCTTAAAAAAAAAAGGGCGCCTGGGTGGCTCAGTGGGTTAAGCCGCTGCCTTCTGCTCAGGTCATGATCTCAGGGTCCTGGGATCGAGTCCCGAGTTGGGCTCTCTGCTCAGCAGGGAGCCTGCTTCCTCTCTCTCTCTCTCTGCCTGCCTCTCTGCCTACTTGTAATCTCTGTCAAATAAAATAAATAAAATCTTTTAAAAAAAATCTTAAAAAAAAAAAAGTCGACTCACAGGTGTGGAAAGAATGATAGAACTAGCAAATCATCATTTTACAGCTCTTGATGAAGTAGGAGATGGAGGCAATGATTATCAGCGAATGAAGCTACTAGCCGGATGGTGGGGGGGCCCGTTCTGATGCAGAGTTCAGGCTGTCAGCACCTCAGTCCGCTGATGGATCGCCAAAGAGGGGCCAGCAGACACCACGGGCCTCCTGATGCGATGCAGTGGGACGCACCCAGCGCCACCGATGAACGGTTTTTGCCAAAAAGTGGAAACTGAGTTTTCTCATGCTTCTCGAGCTAAGTTCTATTTGCAGGAGATACAGGAGAGGAGGAAATTAAGCAGATGACACTGTGAGGACACAACAGACAAATTCAGAGTGTGAGGGGCAACTGAACAAAAACAGCAAAGGGAAGGGCATTAGATTAATAAAGGTGGGGGTGACTCCTAGATTAAAAAGATGCACAGCTACGGGTAATACATTTTTGGGCTCTGGATCTTGATTAAAACCAGTCTTTTTTGCATAAAAAGACATTTTTATGTCGGGGCATTTTTATTGAAGACTAAGTCTTATATGACAAACCATTTTTATTTTTATATACCATTTTAATTTTATTATGTGTGATAAAGACATTGTGATTATGTTTTAATAATTCCACATTTATTAGCGAGATCTTTGAAGAACTGAGTGTTCTTTTAAAAATACTTGAGTGGGGGCACCTGGCTGGCTCAGTTGATAGAGTGTGCAACGCTTGTTCTGGGGTTGTGGGTTCAAGCCCCATGTTGGGTGTAGAGATTACTTAACAATAAAATCTTTAGAAATGAAAAGAAAAAGAAAAACTGGTGTTAGTGAAGTGAATCTTGACAACATCGAGTCTGAGGGATAGCTTCATATACAGTTCTTTACACTTCTGAGTATATTTAAAATATCTCATAATGAAAAAATATTTAAACTGTTGAAAGACATGTGCCATCCCAACAAGGGTAAACTGAGCGATTTTGGGAGGGGGCCCTCCTCCTGAGGTAGAAGCACTGGGGAGCACAGTAAACTGGGTGACAAGGAATTTGGAAGAAACACTGGCTTTTTCACAGGCAGCACTGTTCTAAGTGAGGGTAAGGTCCAAGACGTGAGGGGGCCCCCGCAAGTACCAAGGGTCAGGGAGCTTGTGGCTACATCCTTCGCATGGATATGGAAGTTATCCAGGATGATAGGAGAGCCCCCTCCCAACATTTTATTATGAAAGTTTTCAAAAATACCACAGAGCTGCAAGAACATTGGAGTGAAGACTGTTCTATCCAGTACCTGGGTTCGATCCTGATCATTTTGCTTTTCTTGTTTGATCACGTATCTGTCCATCCTCCCCCCCCCCACCCATCCACCCACCTTGTATTTTTGCCTCATTTCAAGTAAACTGCAGACATGAGTGTGCTTCTCTCCTACAGGAGTTTTAAGGATTAGACGGGAGCATGTCCTTTAAACTGTTAGATACCATAGAAATACATGGTATTTTAAGTCTGGCTAGGAGGAGACGTTGCCTGACTTCAGGTTGCAAATGATGACTCCTTCTTGAGTCAGCTCCGGGAGCTGAGCCAGACCCAGATGGAGACAGGGCCATCCCTGCATTTCTCTGCTCAGCAGGAGCATGGGCCGTAGCTGCTGACTCCACAGGCTGGCACAGAGCAGCAGCTCCTCCCGTCCCGCCCGTGGCACACCCGCGCCTTCGGATGCAGACACTCCTCTGCTCTCCGGATACCAGCGACCCACAGGCAGGTAAAGAAAGGCAAGCGCAGTGTTTGCAGTGGAAGATTCAGGTGGCATATTCCAGAAGGGGCCTAGCAGTGATGCCAGTGACCCAGCCTTTGAAACATCCTGCTTCGTCCAGGTCGATTTTATTCCATCTTTTACATGCATTTGTTTCCTGAACTGTAGCTGTTTCTAATCTGAGGGGGAATAGATCTAGCCTAGTTCTGGTACTTGTCTCTTGCCATGGGTAGGCTAGAAAATTAGAACTCAAGAAGTTCCAGGACGACCAGACTTATACTTTATTAAATGCTGAGACAGATGTTTTGTTCTCCTGAACCAACTTGAGCTTGATGTTCACTTGCATGGAGAAAGTGAAAAGTAACAGGAAAAACATTTGTAAATGTCACGTTGACTGGTCTCTGAAACAGACCCAAGTGACAGTCTGGGCTCAGTAACTAATATGATTTCTGACGCTGGGCACATTTGTTACCTGGTAGTGCCTCCGTTTCTGCATCCGTGAATGAACTTGATAACACCCTGACTGCCCCTCTCTTGTTTGTGAAAAAGACACATAAAGAGTAACAGAAGTATAAGGTGGCATGTCTGCCTTGACCAGCTGGGGGCCTGGACTCAGCATGTTAGCATTTAACCGCTTGGGTCCTTTCTATCTGTCTGGGGTCTCCTCTCCCTTGCAAGGTCCCCGCCGGGCAGGAGAGAAAGAGGATGAGTCTAACACAGGGTCCCAGTGGCGTGGGGGCTGGGGCTGCCTAGCCCTGCTGCCTGGCTCCAGGCAGGATCACATCGGGAAGAAATGAGATGGTTGGGAATAAGCAGAACATCTTGTCCTTGGAGAGTGCTTGCCAAGAGGGTAGGTTGAGTGAGAGGCGGAGGGGTGATCCTGAGGTCCCTGTCTGACTGGCTTCTGTCCCTGCACTGCACTCAGATGCCTGAGATCACCTCCATTGTCTCACCCCGCAGTGGCTGGTTATACTCTGTCTCTTCTGCTGTTGATTTTCCTCAGCATTTACCCAAAAGGATGGACTTGTTCTTTGTTGTCTCTCCCCACTTAGAATGAAAATGAGAGCTCCATGAGGACAGGAGCCTTATTTTATCTACCCTGTGTTCCTAGCACCTGGAACAGTACAGTGCCTGGCACACAGCAGACACCCAGTAAAAAGACTGTTGAGAGAGTGAATGAGTCAGAGCCAGTGGAACACAGTGGAAGACAAGGTCAGACAGAAGCCCAGCGCCCTGCTCCTGCCAGGTGACTTCTCTGCCCCTTTCTAATGGAGAACCGATTTGTCTCTTGCCTGGTTAGGGGTTTGTTTCGGTATAGGATTCTAGCTTGAAAAGTATTTTTCTCTGAATCTGAAAAACATGTTCTATAGTCTCTCTATGAATGTTACTCTCGAGACCTCTGACACTATTCCAGTTTTTAGGCATTCGTGCAAACTGCATTTTTCTCTGAAAGCTTTGAGCATCTTTATTCCTGGTGACATTTCACCATGATATACCTCATACTTTCACTTTGGCCAGGCACTGAGAAAGTTCTTTGGACATGGAAACCAGTATTTTCTAATTTCGAGAAAATGTCTTCTGTTGTTTCTTTGATAAACAACTTTCCTCTCTTCTCTCTGGAAATCCTGTTAATTTGATGTTGGGCCATCTATATGGTCCTGCAATATTTGATCTTTTTATACAGTTCTTTTTAAAAAACATTTTACTTATGCCATTTAAGCATTTTTCACACACCTTCCTCGTTGCTTGTGGTTTCTGCCTTTAATATTGGGAAGTTTTCCTGAAATGTTTTCTAACCTTTAGTTATCACTTTATACGTACATGCAAGCCACTAGTGAGTACCTGGAAGTCCCTTGAGCGAGCTGGCTCTTTCACTGAGAGAAAGGCTCTGTTCAGCAGTGAACCTGGGGAGATCCAAGTGTCCTGGGGATCCAAGTATCCCATATACTGGCATTCACTTACTACCACTGCTTTTTCCCGTTCCCCGCCCCCAGCCCTGCTCAGCCCTTGGTGGTTGGTTTCAGTGCCCCTGAACCTGGAGTCTTTCCTGGGACTCAGAGCACACTGGTTTATGTGTGGCGTACCCTCTGCTGCCATGAGGCTATAGTTGCTGCTTTTTCTCATTAGTAACTCCCCCTCATTACCCCTCTTCCAAAATGTCTTGCCATCTCCCACTCACTGGGATCTTTTTTTCCTTGTGGTGTTGTATCTTTTTTTTTTTTTGTCAGTGATTCAAGAGGGAGAGGAGGTAACATGCATATACTCTCCACCTTTTTAATTAGAGGTTTGCATAGGTGTATTTTAATAGTTCTAATCATGTAATTATGGATATATCACTTTAATCTTTGTAATCTACTCACATGCAAATGAAAATTCAAAGTGCTTATTCAGCCAGCTATTCACTTGGTCTAATTGTCTGCATTGGTACCGGCATCACCTGGGAGCTATGAGCAAAATGGGGAATCTTCTAAACCTGGGCTCCAGTGAGCAACAGGCCCCTTCAGAGTAGTGTCCATTCATTTACAGCCGAGGTGGCATGGCTCTGTGCCCTGATAGCATGAGGCATTTCTTAAAACAGAAAACTATAGCAATGAAACCTTCAGAGAGTTCATTCCTAAATGTCTTATCTTTTTGTCAATTATTTAAAGAGGGTTGAAAAATACTTTCAAAATTGTCAAAAGAAATTAACATAAATTTGGCTAAATTTAAACCATAAATATATGCCCTGAAAGACTGAGGTGTGAGTGTGTGTGTGGGGGGGGGAGGTGTTGGGTTGTGTATGTGTGTGCGTGTGGCAGTTGGAAGATAGATTAAAGAGAGAGCTTGAAAGGAAATGTCACATGATGTCACACCTCACTGTGTTGTTGATGGTTTTCAAATGGTTTGTCTCAATTGCTTAATTGACAGTAGAGAATGATATGCTAAAATAACATAGTGAGTTGCTTTTAAACATAACTTGTGATGGCGATACATTAACATTTCGGTACATCTGCCCTGTTCAGGGCAATGCATAAGGTCAGACTCCGTCCTTGAATTGACAGCAAACATTATGGAAGCAGAACCTCAGGAGCTGGCTGGTAGCTGGAAGCCGGACCTTGAGGCCCAGCGAAGGTGCATTTGTGTGTTGTTACACAAATGTAACAATATTCATGTAGGTTTAAAATTCAAGAAGCTCTGGTAATTTCCATCTCAGCTGCCTGTCAGACAAAGTAAATGTAATTTTAGTAGTACCTTTTTTTTTTTTTGTTTGAAGGCGAAGTTAGTTGGCATCCAGTGGGTTAAATGTAAGAGATCCCGTTGCCCATTCAGGAAATGCAGTTCTGTTTTCTCAGGTTGCTCTGTGACACTGAGTCGCCTGTAAATGTGATCTGGGCGTTCCATCATGCTCCTGAGATCTTACAAATATGCCAGATGTATACTGAGTAGTAATATATTGATATGTTAACACATGATGAAGAAAGAGCGATTGAGGAGCTGGTATTCACTGATAGTCTTTTGACAGCATGGGTTTTAAAGCATCAGGTTTTTTGGTTTGTTTGTTTGTTTGTTTGTTTTTAGTTTTATTTCTTCAAGTAATCTCTACACCCCGCGTGGGTGTAGAGAACTTACTACCCTGAGATCAAGAGTTGAAAGCATCAGTTTTTAAAGGACAGCTTCTCCAACTGAATACATTTTCTTCTTAAAGATTTATTTATTTATTTATTTATGTATTTATTTGACAAGATACACAGCAAGAGAGGGAACACAAGCAGGGGGAGTAGGAGTGGGAAAGGGAGAAGCAGGCTTCCCGCAGAGCAGGGATCCCAATGCAGGGCTCCATCCCAGGGCCCTGGGATCATGACCCAAGTCGAAGGCAGATGCCTAATGACTCAGCCACCCAGGCAGCCCAAGAATACATTTTTTTAAAAAACGTGAACAAGGCAATTACTCAATAAAAGGACAGCTTTTGTGTCTAATTTCAGTAGTTACTACTTCAGTGCTTTTGTTACTGTGTAGTTTGTCAAACTGAAATGTGCAGAAACAAAGTAAGTAACCGCAGATCTTACATTCAGAAATTAATTTTAACTTTATTGGAATGATCTTCAGTACTTAAAATTCTGCAACTAGAATACAAATGATAACAGGCAAGATGAAAGTGACAGAGTACCTCATAGAATTATTCCACATATATATTCTTGTCTAAGTTATATGAGATCCTATTAGCCAGACTTGGCAGTGGTTAACATTTAAGTCTTAATTAGAAAGTCTTTTCATCAAGTAAAGCCAAATGCAAATCACAGTAAATGAGACTGTACGGTTTATGAATCATCGTTGATAAAGTCCAGTTGCAGAGCCAAGGATTTTCCAGTTGAAAGGGAGTGCAGCTGGTCATGGGTTGTGTGGGGTGAAGGTGGGTGAATATGGTTGTGATGGCCATTCCAGTTAAACTCACACATTGGAGGGATGGGGGAATTGCTACATTTTTGGTAACCTCCTATGGCAGTTGGCCAGTGAGTTCTGAGACAGTAATCAGAGAATCATTAAAAAAAATGATCCATATATCCCTTAAATACTTTATATTGATTAAATACATATAAATGCACATTCATCTACTAGTGGTTTTTTTTTAAAGATTTTATTTATTTGACACACAGAGATCAAAAGTAGGCAGAGAGGCAGTCACAGAGAGAGAGAGGAGGAAGCAGGCTTCCTGATAAGCAGAGAGCCTGATGCTGGGCTCGATCCCAGGTCCCTGAGATTATGACCTGAGCCGAAGGCAGCTGCTTAACCAACTGGGCCACCCAGGTGCCCCTACTAGTGTTTTGATGTAGATCCCAGGCCTTTGCTCTGAATATGGATTTGTTCTGCCATTAACCACACAGCCATATTGTGGCTGGGATTTCTTGAAAGTAGAAAGAGCTGGATAGTCTGGGTGGAAGATTCTTTAAGACTTTTTAGTAATTTCCCCTCCTCCTTTTTAGAATTAGTTTCTTCCATACCAAATTTGACAGCATTTTGGGTTATTTTAGTAATTTGCCCTCATCAGATGCTCCCAAGGCATTCATTGAATAATTGTTTTGGTACCCATTCATCAGTTACACTGAAAGGTACAAATGAAACAATACAGTTGTCAAAGATCATATTGTACACAGAGCTCAGTTGGTGATAGCAGAAGTGTGTGTGTGCATGGTCTGTTTGTGTACAAGTGTGCATCTGTGCAAGCGTGCTTGTGCTTGCCTGTGTGTGTTGTGGGATTGGGGAGAACCTGAGGGCCCCGGGCAGGTGGCAGGTCCTCACTGGCTGTGAATGCTTCACTGAGAAGACGAAGAGTGGTAGCGGATCTGGCAAAACTGTGAGTGGAGTTCAGGTAAGAGTGCTTTGCTGTTTAGATAGGGGCATTTAGGAAGCCTCAGATACTCTTGGCGAGGGCCCTTTTCTCAGTTACTCTCCTCTCCAAGCGGCAGCCATCTCCTCCCTGTAGCGGCCATCCCTCGCCTCCTAGGCAGTCCTCTTCCTCTTCTATGAGGCTGCTCCCACGTGGCTGAGCTTGACTACAAAGGGAGAGCCCCTCCTATCTCTGTATTCTCTGACACCATCATAGCCTCTGGCTCTTGATACCTGTTTGATGACACAGTCTCAGCAGCCTTCTGCTGTCTGACTTTCTCCAGAATTCCTGAGGCTAGTTTGCAGCTCTTTGCACTTTAGGTCTCCTGGAGGTGGGTCTGAGAGAGCAAGTGGAGCAATTAGAGAAGTGCACTATAGAGCACCTTCCTCTCTCTCTCTCTCTCTTTCTTTCTTTTTCTTTCAAGATTTACTTATTTATTTGAAGAAAGAGAGAGAGTGAGCACAGAGGGAGAGGGAGAAGCAGGCTTCCTGCTAAGCAGACTCCCAGGACCCCGGGATCATGACCTGAGCCAAAGGCAGATGCTTAACTGACTAAGAACTCCAGGCGCCCCTGTAGAGCACCTCTTTCAAATGAGGCCGTGTGAGAATCTAAAGAGGTGGTAGGGGGGCGTCTTGTGAATAGGGATGGCCAGAACAGTTAAATTGCAGCCCCGGAGGGGCCAGCAGCTTTGGATCCTGGGAAGGCCTCTATCCTCTGGGTTAGGGCATTTTGATTTGCCCAGGGCAGGAGCAGGAGTGATCCCCAGTGTGGCTCAGTGGCCATGCCTGCTAGCCAGATATGCCACTTGCTTTTGCCCTGTGCTCGGGGAATCTTGAAGAGCAGAAACTTCTAAAGCAGAAGAGCACGAACTTTTCTCAGAGCACAGCCCCTGGATAGTGTGGGGAAAGCTATGTGCTCTTAATAGGAAAAGGTATTCCTAGATACAGTCTTTTTCTCCAGTTTCAGGGAGCTGAAAGACAGTAGGGGTAGAAAGAGGCAGCTCCTAATAACATCCACCCTTCCCGAATCCATCCTTTCCTTTTCTTACCCATCTCTAGCTCACTCTGCTTTTCCTCTCTTCTCCCTTCCTTCTCTTCTGCTTGAACCTTGTGTCTGGACACTGCTGCCTTGACCCTTCCTGACTTCTTTAGCGCTCAGAGCTGAAGTGGTTTTTTGGCTCCAGATCTACATTTTCCTTAGCATGTGCCAAGAAGCTGCCTGCTAACCAAGCTGTTTGGTGGCAGAGAGACTTGAGCAGAGGTGATAATGTGGCCCAGCGGTTCTCAGAGTGCTGGCCCTCAACCAGTGACAGCAGCTCTGGCCCGCCCCACATCTGCTGAATCCCAAACTCTGGAGTGAGGCTCACCCCCCTGGGGGATGTTGATAGAGGTTAAATCATGTGAACCGCTCATAGAGTGAATGAGGCCTCCACTCCTCCAGTTTTAATTAATTTGTTCAGATTTACATGAAGTTCTTTGTAAACTCAGCCTCAAGCCCCTTTGCAACCAGACTGTAGCCCCATAAGGGCTCTAGAGAGAAACTTTGGACCCTGTGGGTGTGGTGGCAAGAGATGCCTTCTCTAAAAGGAGTCTCAGACTCTGGCGGTGAGAAATGGTACTGAGACAGTGGAAGGCTACTGCTATTTCCTCCCTCACTACTGCTTGGGAGAGAGAGGTGAGTCCAGGGCCTGATCTTCCAAGGAGCCTGGCAGGGCAGTAGTGAGGGGGATGATGGAAAGGTTGTTATTCCCCCTTCTTCTCTTACAGTCTTTGAGAGATTGTTAAACTTCAGAGCCATTTCAGAGTTAATGGAATCAGAGTTCCAGAAGAGTAATTTCTTTAAGAACAGTCTGGAAGGAAAACTGGGGGACCAGTTTCCTTGAATACCACCAAAGTCAAAGTTTGGTGGTGTTCTAACCCCATTTCCTCACCAGACATAGAGGAGTCTCTCTTGTCTTCCTGTCCCTTTCTGAGTGAGACTCACGTATTTGCTTAGTCTACTCATTCTCAACCCTATCTCTTTCTCTTCCTACCACTTATTTCTTAGACCAGTGGCTCATCAACTTTGTGGCAAGCAAGAACCATGTGGGTGACTGTTACTGTTCAGTCTCCTACCCCTCTACAAAGATTCTGATTTAATAATCTAGGTGGGATCCAGACATCAGCCTTTTTGACAACCCCCCCACATTTTGTCCCATGGACTGCTTTGCTGGCCCCTGGAATGGAATAAGTGCTAAGATAATAGTGATTTATTTTGAAACTTAAACTTCTGTCATGCATTACTTAGGTAACAAAAGAAGATATTTTTAAAAATTTTGTTTTAACCACAGAAATTTTCGTTTTACTTAGAAATTGAAATGAGAGAAGTGAGCACTTGCATTGTTCCGTACCCAACTTTGAGCGCCTCCATGTGTCAGTCATGATTTTAACTTTGGAGAGGAAGAAAGAAATATCCCCCCAAAAACACCTTTAAGTTTCCACTTAACAAATATTTCACTACTAAAAATATGTAAATTTGTTCCTCGATACGTAGTATATGTATAAAAACGAGAGATGAAGCTATATTCATTGAAGGGGGGTAATCCATGCTGGTGAGTCAAATTCCTAATTTGTAAAAACCTCAAGTCATAGGAAGTGTTTTGAACATTCAAGAAAATTATCACTGTCTGGATGGCTGTCTTTAGTTTACTTCTCTCAGATATGCTAAATTCATTGGCTTCAGTGACTGAGGCGAGTGCCATCTCCCTGAGGTTTCCCAATGCCATGAGAATACAGAGAGCGGGCTCTGTGGAGAGAGAAGGGACTCTGAGGACTTTGAAGATTGTTTTCTCATCTGCTTTTTATTTTTATATGCAAACAGGGTCCTCTGTAGTTCATCTGATCTCTGTCTTTAGCCAGAAATACTTTGGCCCATAAAAATGAGGGGAAAAAAAAAAATCTCCCGCTCAGAGTGACATAGGTGAAAATATTAAGTATTCAGTTATTTGAAGTGAATCATTTTTTTTTCTTCTTAGTGTAATTGATACCCCTTTCTGTTCCTTTCCCCTGTGTGTCCCCTCCACACTTCCCAGTCACCAAGCTAGAACCTTTACTGTCATCTTTAAATCTTCCTCCTCTCTCACTCCCTACTGAATGCCAGGTCCAGAAGTGGCAATCCTTTTAAAGTGTCATTTATTGTGTTTTCTGTGCACTTAACTGCTCCTGCCCCATCACTGTGCCCTTGAACATTACCTTTCTCCTTAATCTTCTTAATCTCTATGAGGTTATGGACCCCAGGAGTATCCACGGGCCCTCTTCCTGAAATGCGTGTACTCACATGTGTATACCTACACACGTACACGATTTTGAAATCCTCTCAAGAGATCTGCAGACCCTGGTTAAGAAACCTTCACCAGAGTCATTTTCCTGCCTGTAATATCTCCTGCAACAAATACATTCTTTGGGGCGCCTGGGTGGCTCAGTGGGTTAAAGCCTCTGCCTTCGGCTCGGGTCATGATCTTAGGGTCCTGGGATCAAGCCCAGTGCCGGGCTCTCTGCTCAGCAGGGAGCCTGCTTCCTCCTCTCTCTCTCCCTGTCTCTCTCTGCCTGCCTCTCTCTCTACTTGTGATCTGTCAAATAAATACAGATTTACTAGAACGTTGGTTAGGTTGAACTATAGGAAATTGCTCATATTTAGCTGCTTTTAACACTTTATTCTTGAATTTATATATAGTAGAATTCACTATTCTTGGTGCACAGTTCTGAGAGTTTTAACAAATGCATTAACTTCTGTAGCCATCACCACAGTCAAGATACAGAACAGTTCCATCACCTGCCCCCAGAATATTCCTTCATGCTACCCCTCTGGAATGTTCTGTCTGGTTAATGTCATTTTTTTTTTTAAAGATTTTATTTACTTATTTGATATAGAGAGAGAGATCACAAGTAGGCAGAGAGGCAGGCAGAGAGAGAGGGGGAAGCAGGCTCCCCGCTGAGCAGAGAGCCCAATGTGGGGCTTGATCCCAGGACCCCGGGATCATGACCTGAGCCGAAGGCAGAGAGGCTTAATCCACTGAGCCACCCAGGCACCCCTGGTTAATGTCATTTTTAATATTTAATCCAAAACACAGTAGTTGTCTGCTTATCTTTCTCATGAGATTGTAAACTTTTCAAGAATTCTAGAATCCAAGCCATGTCTGTTTTCCCATAGTTCCTAACATAGAGACTGGTGCATTTTAAGTTCCCAGGCCTAAGCCTTAGCTGAGTCAACACATAAATGCGTGGTTAACACAAATAATTAGGAGGGTTGCTTTAATTACGGCAGTGAACTTCCCTCCTCCTCATTTTCCTGCCTTTCCCTTCTTCAGCTGAATCTACTAATGGGTTCCACCATGCCCTGCCCAGTTCTTGAGTCAGTAATGATAGAAACAGCAGCCTTGACTCCTTCTGTCTCCAGATTCTGGAATCAAGTTAGGAGAGTGATCAGATTGTAGCCACAACAGAAGGGGATAATAGCACTTGACTCTGGGAGTCCCAGACAGACCAAGTTCAGCCACTTGCCACTGACAAGATCCAAAGGCAGGGAGACTGGTAGTGGTTACATAAGAAAGGAATTTATTTCAGTGAGGCCAACACTGGGAAGAGGATAGACTAATGGCTCAAAGACTGTCTGCAAAGTGCTAAAAATACTTCAAGGTTCATATAACAAGAATGGGGACAAAGGTCAGTGGATACCTGCAGGTGGGCAATGAAATCAAGTCATCAAACATCTTGAGGGTGAATCATGGGCAGGGTCTTGTTGGCTCAGGGCAGTCCTTATTGCTTGGATTGGGAGGTAGTTTTGGTTCCCATCAGGGGATGCTTTGCCCTCAGGGTCTTTTGCCTGAGTTAGGAGATACACTGGAAGGAATTTAATCAACAAGTCTGAGGTCACAATAAAGGTAGTTGACAACCTCTTTCAAAATTTGGTGTGCTTCATGCCAGCTCTGAGCGCAAGGCATTTGGATGACCTCTCAGTGGCAGTGGGCAGCTGCTGGCTCAGTGGCATGCAAGTACCTTCCAAGAGAGACACCACTGCAGGTCAATGTATGCAGGAAGAATATAACTTAATCTTAATCTTTATTTGCTTCTCTGCTCTCAAAATTGTTCTGGCACCACTTACTTGCCTCTTGTGCTCTGAAAGCAACAGAACTATCTGGAGCTACAGGTGCCAGCTAGTGACCTGTTACCATGCACTCTGGGATCTCCAGTGCCTCCGTTACTGTCACATGGGTGCTCTCCCTTCCTGTCTTTCGGTGGTCATGGTGCGTTTGATACCACCTCTGGTAATGTCTTACTCTCTCTCAGTGTGTCCCATTTCATATAACTGATCATCTATCATCCGTGTTTGAATTGGGGCCTCCTGTACCTAGAGCGTGTTCTTTTCAGGAGCAGAGGTAATAACTCTCCTATCTTTAGAGCTCTTGAACTGGGGTTGATGTTAGCCATTAGGCATATCAGTCATGATGAACACTGATTTTGAGGTCCGTTTTTTGGTCACCAGTATTACTAACACAGTTTGTTAGAGCTATAGCACAATATAAGTATTTTTAACTTTGATAAAATACTACAGAATCTTCTACATGCAGGTAATAAGCATAATCTCTGTTGCTTGATATAATTAAAATACTTTTCTTCATATAAACAGCCTTTAAAAATGTAAAAGCAAACATGTGGTATCAGAACATAGTTTAGAAGTGGAAAGGTTAAGGGAGTGGTGAAAGTGTTCAAAAACAGGGCTGTGTTTAGGACTTCCTAGCGGTAGGCCAAACACTTTGGCAAAGATTCAGGTATTGTAGCAATGGAGTTGGGTGGGGTGAACATAGTAATGTCACTCTTTCCACTTTAGTATTTAAAAGCATAAGCAGGCTTTGATGTTAAAGAAGAAAGTAAGTGTGCATAGAAAATAAGTATTGTGTTTCTTTCTTCTCTGGTTTCTGTGACATTATAACATTTCTTAGTATAAAAGGCTCTGTCTCCAGTGCCTGCTATTGTTTTGCAAGGAAAGTAGGCGTTAGATATCAATTCAGATTTGGGGAGGTGAGTAACAGTTCAAATTGTTTTTCCAGATAAGGCGTTTTCTCCAGTGGTTTTTAGTAGTACAAATAAACAAATATCACATTGCTTTTTAGAGTGTTTTCCGATTTTGGTGCAGATATCCCAGCCCTTTGTGGAACATGAGTCTGGATCATTCTAGAAACTCTGCTTTGACGGAGATAAATGATGACTTAAAAAATACTTAAAGAGCTAAGTTAGTTTCCCACTTCTACCTGCTGCAGCTTAATCCATAGACGAGTCCCTGGCTACGTGTACGGCTGAGGCTGACCCTGGGAAGCTTTAGCCACCCTACCCGTTGGGGACCTGGATTTTAATCTATAGACTGCAGTTTGGCACCGTGGTATAGAGACAACGCATTTCGTGGGGAGGGGTGCTCGGCTCCCCTCAGAACTCTGTGTGAGCAGGGTGCGCAAGCTGGAGGTGTCCCAGGGCATGTCCTGAGAGCAGCAGCAGGTCTTCACACAGCGGGAGACCCGTCTTGCACCCGGAGCTGTGGAGGACGTGGGCACTGTGAAGGACAACTGTTTCTGACTCCTAAGCATTTCACGCAGAAATGGGTTTAAGAGCATCAGAATGCCCTTCTCTCTGGATTAGCATGTTGAAATGTCATTTAAAAAATTATCTTTCCTACAGAAGGGTTTACACCCCCATAAAGCAATCAGTTCTTATTTGTGAATGAAGGAATCACCTTCCTGCTACGAGAGAGCTGTAACCAGATCTGGGAAGTTTGGAGGTGAGCAGGATGTTGAGCAGAGAGGCGAGCAGGGAGAGCTAGGAGCTGAGGGAGGAGGCCTGGAGAGGGCAGCTCAGAGGGTTTGGCTCAGGTGGGTGCTGAGGTGCCTCCAAGGGAGAGAGGAAAAACTGAAGAACAAAGGACACTAAAGGTTCAGCCTCTTTCCTCTCTCTGCCTATTTGTGATCTCTGTCTGTCAAATAAATAAATAAAATCTTTTAAAAAAAAAAGATGCTAAGGTTTACTCCTTTTTCCTTTAAAACATTGATTTAGTGAAGTAGCTCTTCTATACCCGTGCCAGCCAGGTGTACTGCTGTTCCATTCTGCCACTAACCATCCAGAGTTAGCACAGACCCCAGGAGTTAAGGACCTGCTTCCTGCAGACTGGTCCTTACTTCCAATGCCAGCAGCACTCTGGAGGTCCCAGAACACCTGCACTTCTGACCATCTGGCTGTAAATATTCCCAGGACCCCCTTGGGCTTCATAGCTCACTGTAGCAACACACAGAACTCAGGAAAGCACTGTACTTACCGTTTAAGTTTTATTATAAAAGGTGCAAATCAAGAGGACCAGCCAAATGAGAGACATACAGGGCAAGATCTGGGAAGGATGAACAGCTTCTGTACCCTCTCTTTGTTGAGTCAGGGCGTGTGACCATCGTGGTATGTTCCTGTGTTCACCGACTAAGAAGCTCACTGAGCTTCAGTGGCCAGCGTTTTTATTAGGGCTGCATTACATATGTAAGATTGATTGAACATGATTGAACTCAGTCTTCAGCATCCCTCGGGAGATGCGGTGGCTGAAATTTCCAAACTTCTCATCACAAGGTTCCTCTTCCTGGTGGCCATCCCATTTGTACAGCTCTGCAGGGTCCCACCCTGAGTTCCCTCATTTGCATAGCAAAGATACTCCTCCCACTCCAGAAATTCCAAGTGTTTAAGAAGCTCTCTGCCTGAAACCTCAGACACATTCTTTTTTTACACCACAGTAATGAGTTCATATAATTTACTAAGTCAGATAATACTACAGGATTTAAATGCCTTCAACTTTCAGCTTTTTCTTTGGAATTGACTTCTAAATTGCTATGTGACATGCATATTCTGATTTTTTTCTTGATTCATCTGCCTGAGATCTTTATGATCCTTGGACTTTCTGTTTGGAAGGTGGGGAAGTAGCCCTTTCACCCTGTGCTCAGGTCCTTCCCTGACACCTGCCTTCCTCCCCCAATTCTGAGTTCATATATTGTAACTACCTAAATATTATTCACTGCTTAGCTAACTAGTGTATTACTAGTATCTTCCTTTCTTGTGCAAATTTTAATTTTTCGTGGACTTAAAAATTATCTCTTTTTTAAATTTGTTTCATTTTCTCTGCATCTCTTATTACCTCTTCTTAAACTAAAGAGACTACACAGAATGCTTCTTAATGTTCTTTTTCACGTAGTCACAAAGCTTTTGTTGCTTTTCCCTGGGGGCCTTTCCGGAGCCCCACCCTCCAGCTCAGGGCTGGATGTGTCCTCTGCAAGACTTGGCACAGCCTTAGTTCCTTGCTTGTCCTTATGCTGTCATCCTGGGCATTTCCTTCACCTCTCCTGTTTCTTGGCTCCAGGGAGGCCTCTAACTTTCTGAGAAAAGGTACTTAGAGTTTACGATGTTTTCCGCTACAGGTAATAGACAATTAAAAGTGACTTAAACAGGACATTTCTTACATCAGGCAAGTCTGGAGTTAGGATGGTACAGAATCGCTCAGGGATATTTTCAAACCCAGTGTTACAGGATGTTTGTCCCCTTAGCACCGGTGATTCTTGGTCACTGCACTTTGAAGAATGAAGAGTAGACCAGACCAAATGACGAGTGGTGGGCAGCAGAGCAAAGTTTATTAGGTGAAACTACAAAGCTCCTGGAAAGGGAGAGAGACCCAGGAGATCTGAATGGGTTGCCCTTGGAGTTTCTAAGTTTAGGGCTCTTTTCTAAGTTGAGCTTTTTTGCAGAATTTTCTTAAGCAATCAGGGCTTTTGATCATGTTTCTCTCTACCTATTAGGTTAATATTTCTGGGCTGATGGTCTTTTATTTTTATTTTTTGCTGACATCTGGGGGCTTATGTCTTAACTGCCCCCTGCCCAAGATACTGACAAATGCCCTGTGGTTAATTGTCTTATTTTAGGACGTTTTGCAGAAGTCATTTCTGCAAGGGCTACAAAGCAGAATGTCCGTGCAGTCCCATCAAAGCTGCAGAACAGGACATCAGTGCTGTTTTTTGGACTTTATTTATTTTTTTTAAAGATTTTATTTATTTATTTATTTGACAGAGATAGACACACAGCAACAGAGGGGACACGAGCAGGGAGAAGAGGAGAGGGAGAAGCAGGCTCCCCGCTGAGCAGGGAGCCCGATGCTGGGCTCTATCACAGGAACCTGAGATCATGAACCGAGCTGAAGGCAGCCGCTCCACTGACTGAGCCACCCAGGCGCCCCTGGACTTTTTTTTAAAAAAGATTTTATTTACTTATTTGACCGAGAGAGACATAGCGAGAGAGGGAACACAGGCAGGGGGAGTGGTAGAGGGTGAAGCATGCTTCCCGCTGAACAGAGATCCCGATGCAAGGCTTGATCCCAGGATCCCGAGATCATGACCTGAGCGGAGAGCAGATGTTTAACAACTGAGCCACCCAGGGGCCCGTCAGTGCTATTTTATCATAGCTGTCCCGATTCCGTGTTTTCTTGTTGGGGACCCTGGCCCTGACTACATTAAGTGTCCAGTTAACTCCTAATGATGCAGTTTTGGAATGTAGCTGAGATTTGGTGGGTGAGGTCCGGAACTGACCACCAAGCAAGAATTCTTGAGACGTCTTTGGTACAAAATGGTGCTTTTATTAAGGCACAGGGACAGGATCCCTGGGCAGAAGGAGATGCTGTACCCTGGCTGATAATCTACTTGGGAGCTGGGGGGAGGCTTACAAAAGAACTTTCATAGAGAACTTTCAAAGAGAACCTACCAGATCCTGGAGGCCTTGCCACCATCCAAGTTCAGGTGATTTTTCCCTCTAGTTAAGGCATTACCACTAAGACAGAAGGGAGCTTTCTGGATGAATGTCACACATATCCCACCCCAGAGTATTGTGGGGTGGTTTGCAGGAGGGTGTCAGCTTGTGCTGTGTCCTCAGCTTGGCTTCTGCTCCCTCCTCACTAACATCAGGTCTTTTCTGACTTTCACCTCTTTGAGCCTCAATGTGAGGGTTTGGCTTGTGTGGGTGCCATGCTGCAGGGATCCTATGCAGAAGGAGGTTACCTGGAAGTGAAAAAGGAGCCATTTTCTCTGGTGAGCCCTATTTGGATCCTTTCTGGAAAACTTCCTAGCTATCTTCACTTCACATCTCAGGCCATAGCGAAGGGAATGGAATGGGCATAACTGGCTTCTAACTGGCTTCTAATAAGGATTCACCACCCTCCTGGGGCTGATAACCCACCTCTTTCAAAACAGATGACCACTTAATATGTGAATAAAATTGGGGTTTTTCAACAAGGAAGAAGTCTGTTGGGTAGGCCATTAGCAGTGGTTGCTCTGGTACCAGAGAGTCAGTTGAATGTCTGAGAACATGTTTATGTCACCTGCCCACTTGATAGTTTCGCTGAGTATAGTATTCTAGGTAGGAAATTAGTTTCTCCTAACTCTGCAGGCATCACTTAATTGTTTTCTAGTTTTCAGCATGAAACTAGAACTGAAACCACTGGGTTCAAACTGAACCCAGTGGCGTTCTGAACTTTGGTCCTTCATATGCTCTAGTTCTTCCCCTCTCCTCGGAAAAATTTAGAAAAAATCTTTATCCTTAGTATTCTGATATGCTATGACATCGGTCTTTTTAAAAATTCATTGTGATTGGCACTTAGAACTAAAAAATGTCTTCCAAATTTGGGGAAATTGTTTAGTGATATTTCCTGTCTCTCTTGTTGGGCCCCTTGGACTGATCTTTTAATTTTTTTTTTTTTTAAGATTTTGTTTATTTATTTGAGAAAGAGATAGAGAGAGCCCACACTTGCAGTGGAGGGGAGAGTTGCAGAGGGAGAGGGAGAAGCAGACTCCCCACTGAGCAGGGAGCCCAGCTTGAAGCTCCATCCCAGGACTCTGAGATCATGACCTAAGCTGAGGGCAGACACTTAACCGACTGAGCCACCCAGGCATCCCTATTTCTTTTTCTTTTTAATCTTTAGTTTTCCAACTCTGTCCTTTTATTTTTTTTCTTGTTATATGAGATACTTTCTCAATTTTATCTTCCAAATTTCCATTGAATTTTTCCCCCGTCTCCCATATTTTTAGCTTTGAAGAGCACATTTGTTCTAGGGCTTTTTTAAAAAGAGCAATAAGTGACAAGAGGAATGGATGATGTGATGTGATGGGTAGAAATTCCAGGAAACGTGTTCTGCAAGCAGGGGAATTAGGGTTGGTTCCTGTGAGGTGAATCTCGGCATACCTGAATGGGTAGGCAGGTTGCTTAGTAAAAGAAAAGGAGATAGGAGGAACTTTGGGGAGCTTGGGAGGAATGTAACAGAGGCCATGAACAAAAATGTGGTGAATAAGTTAAAACAACAAAACAGGTGGCTTTGAGAGCTTCATTAAAGCAATTTGCTGTTTGTCTCGAATTAACGTTCTTAGGTTTTTCAGACCCCTGTATTTGTTACTACTTTTAAATGACATTAACTCTTCATTCCTAATTATAAAAGTAATGCACGTTTATTGTAGAAATCTTGGATAGTGTAAGATATCACAAAGAGGGGCACCTGAGTGGCTCAGTCAGTTAAGCATCTGACATTTGATTTGGGCTCAGGTGTGATCTCAGGGTTGTACGCTCAAGCCCTGCTTTGGGCTCCTGCACTGGGCATAGTATCTACTTAAAAAAAAAAAAGAGGGGCTCCTGGGTGGCTCAGTGGGTTAAAGCCTCTGCCTTTGGCTCAGGTCATGATCCGGGGTCCTGGGATGGAGTCCTGCATCGGGTTCTCTGCTCAGCAAGGAGCCTGCTTCCCCCTCTCTCTCTTTCTGCCTGCCTCTCCACCTACTTGTTATATCTCTCTCTGTCAAATAAATAAATAAAATCTTTAAAAAAAAAAAAAAGGAAAAGAAATCCAAAGAAAAACATAAAAATTGTGTATAATCTGCCCTCTTGGAGATACCTGTTATTAATATTTTAGTGTTTTTGTGGTGTATCTAATAATATATGAATATGCTGTATGTTTCTATATACTTTTTATTTTTATTTATTTATTTATTTATTTATTTTTATTTATTCATTTGACAGAGATCACAAGCAGGCAGAGAGGCAGGCAGAGAGAGAGAGGGGGAAGCAGGCTCCCCGCTGAGCAGAGAGCCTGATTCAGGGCTCCATCCCAGGACCCTGGGATCATGACCTGAGCCGAAGGCAGAGGCTTTAACCCACTGAGTCACTCAGGCACCCTCTATATACTTTTTAAAAACAAAATTAGAATCATACCACAAGTTGTATTTATACTGTTGCTTTCTCCTGTTAACAAACAGTACAATTCACATCTTAAATATTTTTGACATGAGCTGTTTTTTCAAGATCATTTTTTTCTTTGAAATTCTTTTTAAATTAATAGGCTTTATTTTTTAGAGCAGTCTTGGGTTCACAGCAGAATTGACAGAGAGTACAGGGAGTTCCCATGTACCCTGAGTCCTCCCACACCCCACCTCAGATAACCTCCCAGGCTATCAACAGCTGTACCTGAGTGGTGTGTTAGTTACAACTGATGAGCCTATACCGACAAATCATTATCACCTAGTTTGTAGGGTTCCCTCTTGGAGCTGTTCCTTCTGTGGGTTTGGACAATGTATAATGACATGTATCAACTGTTTTAGACCAAACAGAAGAGTTCACACTCTCAAATGTCCTGTGAGCCAGCTCTTAATCCTTTTTCACATCCCCTCAAGCCCCTGGCAACCCACTGCCTTTTCCAGAATGTCCTATAGTTGGAATCCTACAGTATGCAGCCTTTTTCATACTGGTCTCTTTCTCTTAGTAATACACATTAAAGTTTCCTTCATGGCCTTACAGTTCATTTCTTTTTATCACTGGATAATATTCTGTTGTATGACTGTACCACTCTTTATTTACCCATGTCCTTTTCAAAGGACATGTTGCTTCCAAGTTTTGGCAGTTACGAAAAAGCTGTTAAAACATACGTGTGCAGGTTTTTATGTGGATGTAAGTTTTCAGCTCTTTTGGGTAAATTCTAAGGAGTGTGATTTCTGTATTATATGGTAAGAGTATGTTTATTTCATAAGAAGCTACCATACCATAATTTACTTGACTAATTTCAGATTTTTAAACATTTTGATTCTTTTCAGTTTTAACCCTAGGTTTAAAGTTCTTCTTTTGAAATCTTTATATACATTTCTAGTCATTACTTTAATATAAATTCCTCAGATTGGAATTGCTACTAAAAAGTCTGGTTATCGGGGTGCCTGGGTGGCTCAGTGGGTTAAAGCCTCTGTCTTTGGCTCAGGTCATGATCCCAGGGTCCTGGGATGGAGCCCGGAGTTGGGCTCTCTGCTCGGCGGAAAACCTGTTCTGCGGCACCCCCACCAAACCCCCCTGCCTCTCTGCCTACTTGTGATCTCTGTCAGATAAATAAATAAGGTCTTAAAAAAAAAGTCTGGTTTTCTTAAAACTGTGTTTGATAAACCTTCTAAAATCAGCTTTTCTAAAGGTTGTTTACTAATTTAAGCTTCTACCAGCAGGGGATGAGAGCAACTACTTCCCATATATTAATATATTAATGCCATATATTACAGTATTAGTCTTCCCAGGACTGCTGTAACAAAGAACCACAGGCTCAGTGGCTTAAAACTACAAATTTATTCTCTCACCACTAAAGGAGACTAGAAATCTGAAGTCAGGTGTCAGCAGGTTTGGGTTCCTTCCAAAGACTCTGGGGAAGGATTCTTCCTTTGCTTCTTTGTATCCTCTGGTGGCTCCCCGCGATCTTGGCTGCGTCAAGTCTCATCTCACCTTTGTCATCATAGGGCCTTCTTACCTATGTGTGTATCTTTGTGTGCGCCATCCTCTTATGAGGATACCGTCTCTGGATTTAGGGCCTCTTAATCTGGTATGACCTCATTTTAATTAATTACATCTGCAAAGACCCTATTTCCAAACAAGTCACATTCTGCGATTGCTGAGGGACACTAGTCTTGGGGGAAAAATTCAGTCCACTAGGATAATCTTTGCATTTTTTTTTCTAATCAGAGTATGGAGCTGGGGTGGGGGGCATCCTATTTTTGTTTTAATTTGCATTTCTGGGATCACATGTGATATTGAAGTCTTTTGATAGGGTCATTTGCATGTATTTATTGTTTTGTAAATTGTCTGTAGCCCTTGCCTGTTTTTCATTTGAATGGTTTATTCTAACTCATCAAATTCTCTGGAATTTATTTTTATTTACAAAAAGAGGTTAGAGATATCTTTCTCTTGCACCTGGCATCCTCCCCTCTAATTGTGTACTAAATCTGGTCACTTCTCTCAGCCTCCTCCACTGCCTACAAGGTCTGAGCCACTCTTGTTTCTTGCAGGAATCATTGTAGGACCCTTGTATAGTTTCCCCGGACTCCACCCAGTCTGATCTCAGCATAGCAGCCAGAACAATCCTTTTCAAATGTAAATCAGATCCTGTCACTCCTCTGCTCAACACCCTTCAATGGCCTCTGCTCACACGTGGAACAAAAGCCTGAGCCAGAATCCTGGCCTGCAGGTCCCTTGTGATGGAGCCTCCTCCCCAACCTTTCCCGCCCCTCCCTCCACAGCCTCCCTCCCTCGTGTTTATCCGAACACAGCTACTGATCTAGGACTTCAGGCACTGAAGCCTCTGTGGAGTTCAACTTTGCTGAAATGTGCTCTGGTTATTTTAGGCCTCACACCCGGCAATAAGAGGTCAAAGAGCTGATAACGGAGCTGCCCCCAGGCGCTTCTGTTCCCAAGCTGGGCAGCTTGGTTTGCAGGCCAGGCAGTTTTTCTTCCTGTTACCTGCTACGAATACATGTGTTGATTTGGTTCCAATGAAAGAATTTACCATTGCTGTGATCCGCTTAGGTTGCTGCTTGTCAACAAAGTTCTACTCTGACTTCTGAAGGGGAGAGAAAAGAAATACCTTAAAGACTTGAAAAGGGAGATTTTCTGATTTTTTAAATATTTTGAAAACTTGGTAAGATTGAACACATAATATTGAGCAGTTAAAATTTCTCAATGAGTAAGGCTTTGATCTTTATCTGCTATTTTTACCAAACGGTAAGGAGATCTTTCTAGATAAAAATACTTATGCCGCTATAAGTACATTTGATCCTGGAATAAAACTAAATATTACGGGCACCTGGGTGGCTCAGTGGGTTAAGCCGCTGCCTTCGGCTCAGGTCATGATCTCGGGGTCCCGGGATCGAGTCCCGCATCGGGCTCTCTGCTCAGCAGGGAGCCTGCTTCCTCCTCTCTCTCTCTCTCTCTGCCTACTTGTGATCTCTCTCTGTCAAATAAATAAATAAAATCTTTAAAAAAAAAAACAACAAAAAACTAAATATTACATTTATGGCATGCATGGTTTGTGCTGTTGTAAAATACTCATCTCGAGCTTCATGTAGAACAGATGCTACATAGATCAGTTAGAAGGTTTTGCCTCAGGTAGCATCACCAGCGTATGGAGATGGGGGATGCATGAGAACTGGGTGAAGGGGGCCCGGCAGGTGTGTCTGTAAGTAGCCTGGCTTTGTTTACAGATCCTGGGCTTGCCTGTAAATCACTTAGGTTAAAACCTGGCCAGTTAGATAGAAAAGATATTTTTCATAAATGAGGCTCACAGTTGTTTTGTTTTGTTTTGTTTTTTTCCTTAGAAGTGAATAGCACATAACAAGTGAGATGTTAACTAAATTGTTGGTTTCTACATTCTCTGGTTCTTATCAGTTTCCTTTGGCTTGAACTATTCCCTTTAGGGCAGGGCAAATGGTCCTTCAGTGCAGTTTAGTAAGTAAAGGAATTCCCATCCTAACGGAACTGGTTCATGACAAGAAGGGAACATTAAGAAAGAATAGTTGCTATGTTCCTGATCATTTCTTAAAGGCGTTTGCAGATAGGACTAGGACTCTATTCCCATAAATCTAAATCAGTGTTATTAAGCCTGACCCTTGATTGTTTTCCATATAATTAACTGAGTTTATTTTATCCTTAGTTCACTAAACTTTTCTTTCTCCATGTGTACTATAGTTAGAATAAAATACAGACTAATGACACTATTAGCTTACATTTTCTCAAGTGGTAGAATGTGTAACTTTCAAATACCCAGCAAGCAGAAAAAATACAATGTTGCATTTCTTTGAATGGAAAGGTTTTAAACATGTAAGCATTTCCTTATGCACTATTTGTTGGTTTTCCATTTTCCAATTTTCTTACAAAGTAAATCTTCAGAGATCTCCATGATTGAAATTAAAGAACCAAATGTGACAGTCAACAATTTCATTTAATATCTGGATTTTCCCCCCTATTTATCTTCTGATTTTTTTAGAAATAGAGCTCTGTTCAGCATTGACATGAACGAGAAGGTTAACACAGAAATTAGTGGCTTATTTTCCCATATTATTTAAAATTTTTGTAGTTTTAAAAAGCTCCTCTTACTAAGAAAATCAAATGAAATACAGAATTATAGGCTGGTACTAAATATGTGTGTAATGTCAAAAGATCTGACTCGTGATTAGCCACTAGCCAAACATGTCACCAATTTAGTAATGTTATTAAAAGCGATACGTATTCACTGCAGAGGATCAGAGTACACCAGAAGGTTCTGTGATCTGTGATGGCAAGCCCACAGAATTGCTTAGGAATCAGGCAGCTGTATGCTTCTGTAGAGTTTTGCTTTGGAAGTCTATAATGCAAAGCTATGCTTCTGATTAGCACAGACCAAACCAGGTTTATAACTGTGAAAGTAAGAACGGTCAAACCAAATAACAACTGCGTTGTCAAGGAACATTTGGAAGGCACTCGAATGCATTGTGGTCTCTGGTGACCTGCATCTTGGTGCTCGGTGTTGTGGCACACAGAGGAGACAGTGTCTGTTTCATTAGTAGATGGTCATTATTCCGTGTGGGGCAGCCATTCCTTCAACTTCCTGTCTTTCTCTCTAGCCTTTCCCCCAGTGGTAATTCCAGTAGGTTCTCCTCTTGTGAAGGCCACACAGTGCTCTGCTGTCACCTACTCCAGGAAGCCATCAGAGTCCATCATATGCTCCCTTCCCGACTTTCAGATCTTAAGGTACGTTCCTTTGACTGCTATTGAACCTTGAAGTACAGAGGAATATTTCTTTCTCTCCCTGTTTACAGATCCTGGGCTTGCCTGTAAATCACTTAGGTTAAAACCTGGCCAGTTAGATAGAAAAGATATTTTTCATAAATGAGGCTCACAGTTGTTTTGTTTTGTTGCAGGGTTGCAAACTCCTGCAGGGTAGTTTCCACATGTTACCCCATTTATAGGTCTAGACTGAGCAGAGTCAGAGCCAGGTAAAATGTAGACATCCGATAGGGTGTGTTACTTTGAAAGCAAATATAATTTGAGGCCTCTTGTATCAGGCGCTGGGCTGTGTGCTTTCATATAATCATTACTCATCTGATCCTCAGAGGCAGAAGTTAAGTCCCACGTGCAGGTTAGGCAGTTAGAAAGTAGAATGTGAATCCCATCTGACTCTACTACCAGACCACCTCATTAAATGAGGGGGCCCTTGAGATTATCATGTGACTAAAGACTTGCAGGGTATTGGGATTTTGATCAGAATTGTGTTGAATCTATACATCAATTTATAGAGTGTTACCAATTTACCAATATTAGGTCTTCCAGTCCTTGAACATGGGATGTCTTTCCTTTTATTAGGTCTTCTCTAATTCCTTTCAATGATGTTTTACTGTTTTGAGGGTACAAGTCTTGCAAATGCTTGGCTCAATTTATTCCTAAGTATTTTATCTTATTTTTTCATGCTATTATAAATGGGATTGTTTTTCTTTTCTAAGATTTTATTTATTTGACAGTGAGAACACAAGCAGGGGGAGTGGGAGAAGGAGAATCAGGCCTCCTGCTGAGCAGGGAGTCCAGATGCCAGTCTCCTTCCCCAGACCCTGGGGTCATGATTGGAGCCGAATGCAGATGCTTGAGGATTGAGCCACCCAGGCACACCTGGAATTGTTTCTTATTGACTACTATTTTTAAGTATATGAAGTGTTACAGATTTTTATACCTGTTAGATACAGATTTTTTTCCCTAGTTCAAGGGAAAAAAAGGATAAGATACAAGGAAACGGAGTTCAGTTGGAAGTGAGGAAGTTCTTTCTGAGAATTAAGATCAAGGGAGACCCTGGAGTTTCAGCACTCAATGGTTAAGAAGAGAACGGACTGCTATCCAGAGGCATCACCTGAGTCTTCCTGTTCTCTTTCCAGTTCACCTAATTAGACAGACTCTTACCCCCACCTCTTCCCTGAAGCCACTTTCCTGAAAATCACCAGTGACCTTCGTGTTACCAGATTCACAGTCCTGTCAGTCACAATGTTCAGTTCATTATCATCCTCCTTGTCCATCCTAATGATCCTCACCAGCACAGACAAAACTCCCTGCTCCTAGGATATACTCCTAGGACCCCACACTCCTCTAGTTCTCTTTCTATCCTACTGTGGCTCTTTTTCATCTTCCAACACCTTAATGTTGGATCTAGGACTTCCTTTTTCTATCTATACTCACTCCTTTGTTGACCTTATCCAACCTCATGGTTTGCCAAATACCGTCTAAATGCTGTTGACTCTCCATTTCACATGTCTGATGTAGACCTCTGCCTTGATTGTCAGTATTGTACATGTCTACCCTTTTCTTGTTCTGGTACCCCAGTGTTTTTTATCTTAATCTATAGTAACCTCATCCTTTTTCTTGCTCAGGTGGGAAAACTTGGGGTCATCCTTGACTCCTTCCTCTCTTACTCTGCTTGTACCCAGCTCATCAGCAAATCTCACCGTAGCCACACTTTTGGGATAGATCCATAATGTGACCGGTTCTCACCACGTCCATTTACCGCCCTAATTTAAACTGTGCTCATTTTTTTTCCGGGATTGTTGTGCTAATTTCTTAGTAGCTTCTTGCTTTCACTTTTACGCCTCTTACCATTGTATTCCCAGCACTCTCTTCAAAGAACCTGAAAGATCTGGTTAAAAGGTAAGCTCATTATGTCACTGCTCTTCTCAGAATTCTTCAAGGGCTCCCATTTCTTTTCCTCTCATTTCCTTCTCCTGCCCCCATGACTACTGTAGCCACATTGGCCATCCTGACTCCCCGGTACCAGCTGCTCCATTTGTCTGGACGGCTACCTGGCTCCTCTTCCACTACTTCCAGTCTTATTTTAATGTCACTTTTGTCTGAAACTGTTAAAATTGCATTTCTCATCCCTTCCAAGTCCTCCCTTCCGTATTTTCCCCTCATAGTATCTACCACCATGGAATACACATTTTGCCTATTTGTTTTGAGATTTATTTGTTTATTTGACAGAGAGAGCGCGCAAGTAGACAGAGAGGTAGGCAGAGACAGGGGGAAGCAGGCTCCCCACCGAGCAGTGAGCCTGATGTGGGGCTCGATCCCAGGACCCTGAGACCATGATCCAAGCCAAAGGCAGAGGCTTAACCCACTGAGCCACCCAGGCGCCCCTACATTTTACCTATATGTTGATCATGTTTTCCCTCCTAGGATATAAGCTTCAAAAGAACAGGAATTGTTGCCTGTCAAACCTCTGTATCCTCAGTACCTATACCACTGCCTGGCACAGAGTAGAAATTTAGGAAATATATTTGAATAAATGAATCAGCTTATCCAGCTTACTGCTAGTAGATGGTGATTTGGTGTTTTTTTGTTTTTGTTTTTGTTTTTTGTTTCTGTGTGTGTGTACAGAATCCTCTTAGCTGCATGTATGTCTACACTCTTATGAACCTTTATAGCTCATGGCAAACCTGTGGTGATGTAGGCATGATTATTTCCATTTAACTCAAGGAGAGCTTGGGGTTCCGAGGGCTTCATAGATTGCCCATGGTCACACAGCTGGTCACACAGACCTTGACTTCCTGTCAGGTGGCTCCCAGCACATCAGTGCCCCTTTCCCTGTATGTCCAACTGCCTGTCCCAGGGGCTGCCCTCACAGCTGGCAGGGTAAGGAGCTCCAGCAAAAGTTCCCAAAGACAATAGTGCAGAAACAAATGAAGTGAGAAGCTAGACCAGAGAGTCACTTAGCATTCTGACTGAATGCTAAGTCTTGTCTTTTTTTTTTTTTAAGATGTATTTATTTATTTGAGAGAAAGAATCAGAGGCAGAGGGAAAGGGAGAAGTAGGCTACCCACTGAGGAGGGAGCCCAATGTGGTGCTCAATCCCAGGACCCTATAATCATGACCCAAGTTGAAGGCAGATGCTCAACTGACTGAGCTACCCAGGTGCTCCCCAATTTGTCCTAAAACTGAGAGCAGAGAAGGGAACAGGCATAAGATGTAATATAAAGGAATCATTTAAGTGGAGATCTAAAATAAGGATTTAGGACTTTTCTGTCCATATGTAATTAAAAACAGAAGAGACAGTCACTTCTTCATGTTGGTAGAGGTCCCATTTTTACCTAATATTTGGGTTAGGAGCATCATGGATTTGGAATTACTTTCTTCAGGTCACTTTTAGCCTCACGAAACATTTGCTTCATGTTTTCAGGGCTGCCAGTAGAGTATACAAAATAGCACATAGAGGCCTAGTAAGATAAGCAGTATTGTCCCAGTAATGCTTTACATTTCCATCCCAGAGACCAACGCTAATACTTACCTTTGTCCTTATTTTTTCTATACATACTTCATTTCAACCAACTGCTCTACCCAGAACCTAACCAAAATAAACCAAAGAGTTCAAGTATGTTTTAGTCTATCAATGATCTTTTACATGCATATTTTCATATGTTTAATAAAAACATCATCTATTCATTATTTTCTTACTTCCAGAGACTTTGGGATGGGAATTACTCAGTTTGAGATTATATTAGCATTATGTAACAAACATGCTGTATTTCTTTTATCTGATAGATTTTATTTGAAATATTCTAAAATGTAATAATTAGATAAAACTGCTAATGGAAATCAAATAAATTTTTGCTGTAAAAAATATCTGAAGGGGCTCTGTATAGCTGTTTTCTATGTTCAGATTCCTTCGCGTATATACTTCTATAAATTTAGAATCTTTTCTCATTAATCGTCCATGAAGTATGTGGACAGAGCACAGCTTTCCTAAGTGAAATCATTTCTATACATCCATCCCCAGACACAAAGTTAATGAAGCCACCAGTGAAAAATTTGCTTCTCAAGGCATGGTCAGACAGGATTCTTTCCCCCTCTTTACCATTTGCAAAAATCTACCCAATATGTAAATGTTGCTTCATAGAATCTTTTTAGAATGAGAGGAAAATGTATTGTGGGGCAGTGCAGAGGATGACTTTATGACTTTTCTTTCACAAGAGAACAAGTATAATAAAACTGTTACTTCAGAAGCTTTTGTTTTTATAGTATAGTTTACAAAATGGGGAGAAAAATACTGTTCAGAGAATCCTCTTTTCTCAGTTGTTCACATTGTAAATTTTAACTGCAATGAAAAGGTGATGGCCAGAAGGATCTGAGTCAAGAGTTTCTGATTTCAAACTCAGGTCACAGAATCTCAGAATTTGAGATCAGGACCATAGAGATCTCATGTAATCCCTTCCAGGACTTTCCCAAGATGGCGCCAAGCACTGTGCTCAGTGCTCCTCACACCAGTTGGCATTTCCTCGCCATCCATCAGGAGGGAGACTCACATCCATTCATTGGAAGACTGAATCACAAGGAGGGCTTCAAGTTGATGAGTAGAAGATGGGGGATTTGAGGTGCAGGCTCTGGACTTCAGACATACATAGGGCCACAGAGCATCATGGGAAAAGATGCTGCCTCCGGATGATGCTGCCCCAAAGCACGCAGAGTTGGGGGGTGGGGAGCTTGGGCCGGAGAATAGCAAACTCTCAGTCCCTGCCCCCAACTTGGTACCTCTGTGCAGGCCACACATTGGTCCAAGTCTGGCGTGCAGGCTTCAGTGCCTCTACACTGAACAAATAGACATTTTCCCTGCCAGAATCTGTCCTTATTAAGAGCTTTTGTACTCTTCTGTGGCATTGATTTTCTCGTGATTCTACTTTTTTGACAGCCAAGGAGGAGATAGTAAAAGAGGATTCTCTTTCCTCTCTTACCAGCTGTGTAGAGATGTACTATCACATCAGATTTTCTGTGAGGGAGTCAAAGGAGCCTAATAATTATCAACATATTTTGTATAGACTGTATATATTATGCCTTTCACAGCAGAACAGTTGCCTAATAGTCTGTCCTAGAATTTTGTTATGGATTGATGGTGTATTTACCAGTTCGTAATTTCCAGAATCTTACTCTTTGCTCTTTTCTGAAAACTGGGAAAACATTCCTCTGGTTTCCATGTCCTGACAGATATCCATTTTTTTTCCTTTAGGAACCCACACCAACAATGGCTGCACAGAAACATATACAATCGTTTTTCATTACCATGGGGGTAGTTCACTTGGTCCTTCAAGTCGTTAAGAATGCCCTTCCTGGGGCGCCTGGGTGGCTCAGTGGGTTAAGGCCTCTGCCTTCAGCTCAGGTCATGATCTCAGGGTCTTGAGATTGAGCCCCGCATCGGGCTCTCTGCTCGGCAGGGAGCCTGCTTCCTCCTCTTTCTGCCTACTTGTGATCTGTCTCTGCCAAAGAAATAAATAAAATCTTAAAAAAAAAGAAAAGAAAAGAATGCCCTTCCTGATCTCAGCTTTTTTTGCTTCAAGATCTTACTGAAAATATTACAAATTAAACAAAATGGTGAAGTGGCTCTACTTCTATTTTCTTAGCCTGTTTCCCTTTCACTCTCATTTTGCTTCAGACAGCTTCTAACAGTCATTTCATTTTAAATGATGCTGAGAAGAATCTCATTTCCTTGGCAGCAGGATCCTCCCTGTAGACCCAGTTTTGTCGGGCATTTTCACTCGGAGTGGCGGATTCAGGATGGGTAGGGTTGCTCAGCCACTGTCTGGTCCACTGTGGAACTTTCGTTCTGCAGCTGAGGGTGAGTACTGTATTGGAAGAGAAGCAGTGGGAGAGGAGAAAAGAGAGATTAGTGAAGCTGGCAGAAAGAAGTTTTGCACAGAAAACAGGAGATATTTAATGAAAGAAATTATTTTTTTTCCCTCTGTGGTATATGAAAAAGAAGGCATGCATTCTGCTAACCATTTCCTCACAAAATCTTTAGTAGGATGGCTATGACTTGGTAATGCCTTGTGACATTGGCTCTCTCTGGAGGATGGGATGAATTACTAAGTGTGGTCTCACAGTGGAAGAGGGCTGAGGTGCAGCCAGGGCCTGCCCTACCATTCTCAGTTAAGAATCCCATGGGTGCGGCTGTGTGAGAGGCTGGGGAATGAGTAAATGGTGGGTTGTAATGTCCAAGAGGGCCCACTGTCCTTACAAAGAACTATTGTAGTTACTGGTGTTTAAAAATAATATCCAGTTTATGGAAGTTACACTTTTTTTAAAAAAAGATTTTATTTATTTATTTGACAGAGAAAGACACTAAGAGAGGGAACAGAAGCAGGGGGAGTGGGAGAGCGAGAAGGAGGCTTCCCTTGGAGCAGCCTTCCCTTCCCTTGGATAGGGAGAAGCAGCCCTTCCCGATGTGGGGCTCAATCCCAAGTCCTGGGATCATGACATGAACCAAAGGCAGATGCTTAACAACTGAGCCACCCAAGCACCCCTGAATTTGTACTTTTTAAAAAGCTAGCTTTCCTTTTCCTTTTCAATTTACAAAGCTTATTATTCCATTAATGAATGTAACTAGTTTGTATATATAAGACTGATTGTTGATTTATTTTAGCTAACTGGATTTTTCCCAAACATTTTAAAGTACATTTATAGGTTTAGTTAGTATATTTAATTAACTGATTAATTAATTATTTTTAAAGATTTTATTTATTTATGACTGAGAGAGTGAGAGCAGGAACACAAGCACGGGGTGAGGGGGGCGGGGTGGGGAGCTGGAGAGGGAGAAGCAGGCTCCCCACTGAGCAGGGAGCCTGATATAGGGCTGGATCCCAGAATTCTGGGATCCAGACCGGAGCCGAAGACAGACCCATAACAACTGAGCCACCCAGGCCACCCAGTATATTTTATTTTAAGCACTGAAAATGCCTGAGAGATGGCTGTGCAGGAGAATAAGGCAGGAGGAGGTGGTGTCTGGGCCTTTGGGACCAGCTCAGCCTGGAGGGGACCCCCATGGCTTGGAACAGTGTGTGGGCTGGGGCACCTCCTAAGCTCCACCCCTGAGCAACAACCCCCCTGCCCCCATCCCATCCCTCCACTACAGCCTGCACTTCTGCCTTGTTCAAAACTTCTGGTGTTCTCCCCTCCCCACTCCTCCCTGCCCTCAGCCCCAGGCCCAGCTCAGGCTCCCTCCTGAGTCAGTGTGGAACAGGGCTCAGGCTCCCCTCTAGACCTCAAGCTTCCAGACCCCAAAGTGGCCTGGAGTGGATCCTGTCCCTCCCTCCAGAAATTCTCATAGTGCCTCCCAGCCATGGATGAGTCACCCTCCTACCAGGAAAAATGAAATTCATGCAATCTAACCAATATACGCATTTATTTATTTATTAATTATGTCATTATGCCACTATACAGATAAATTGGATAAATGATGAAATACATAACCAAAAAATAGAAACTGAAAAAAAGAATGAAAGAACAAATAAATATTAAAGAATAAAAATAAAAAATAAATAAAATGTCTGAGAGGCAAACTTAAATCCCTGTAGAAAAAAAAGCCTCCTGGTAAATTAAACTGATAAGTACAGTCCTCAAGTCTCAAACATGGGCACCTGGATGGCTCAGTTGGTTGAGCACCAACTCTTGATTTCTGCTCAGGTCATGACGCTCAGCAGGGTGTTGGCTAGAGATTTTCTCTCTCCCTCTCCCTGCTCACATTCTCTCTCTCTGTCTCCAAAAACATAGTAATAAGTTATCTCAAACATAACAGTGTTTACATACTTAATACATTTCTGGTCCATCTTGCAGTTTACAGATGACAAGACCATTACAACAGGTTTCCTAAAATATTAGAAACATTTTAATGACTGTCTCTCAAAATTTTTCTTGTTTTTTGTTTTAGATTTTATTTATTCATTTGACAGAGATTACAGGTAGGCAGAGAGGCAGGCTGAGAGAGAGGAAAGGAAGCAGGCTCCCTGCTGAGCAGAGAGCCTGATGGGGGGCTTGATCCCAGGATGCTGGGATCATGACCTGAGTGGAAGGCAGAGGCTTTAATCCACTGAGCCACCCAGGTGCCCCCCAAAATTTTCTTGTTTTTTAACTCTAAAACAATACACATACATACATGCTATGTATTTGATGTACTTTGAAACCTCTCCTTTTATTTACTTCCCAGGGTTGGTTATGCAACTCAGGGAAAAGACTGATCATCTCTTTGTCTTGGGGAGCAGGAGTCCTTAGTCTTGCACTGAGAACATTTTTGTGCATTTTTCACCCAGAGCACTGGATGAGATCCAGTCTGTCTCTCTTGCCTTCTTGGGTCCTGAGCTGCATATAATTCTTGCTGGGCCTTCAGCCCCATTCCATAGTCCTTTTCATAACATCCCATAGCATTTGACATTCCTGTCATGCTTCTGCCAGGGTGTCATTCTCCTGACAGGAGTGACAACACTTGAAGGTGCTGTTGGATCTCCGGGAACCCTGAGCGCAAGGCCTTCCTCGTGGTAGGCAGAGAACATCGTCGTCAGACGTGTGCTGGGGGAAGCCGAAACAGGGAGGTACTCTTATGCAGACTGGTTTATATTTATTATTTCCTTAGGCTAGATTCCCAGAAGTGGAATCACTGAGTCATGGGTAGGAGTATATTTAAAATTCCGGTTACATATATTGTCAAACTGCCTTCCCAAAAGTTTGTACTAGTTTATTAGGCTACTAAGAAACCTCAGACAGATGTTCTATCTCTGTTTATTGGAAAGTCTTTTTTTGATGATCATTTTTAACTACAAATATTTTTTTCTGTGTGGTGTTTCTTTTCCAGAAGTACCTTTAAGTATATGATGTTTTTCTACCTTCCAAGAACTTTTGTTGTGGGGCACCTGGGTGGCTCAGTGGGTTAAGCCGCTGCCTTCGGCTCAGGTCATGATCTCAGGGTCCTGGGATCGATCCCCACATCGGGCTCTCTGCTCAGGGGTGAGCCTGCTCCCCCCCCCCCTCACTCTGCCTGCCTCTGCCTACTTGTGATCTCTTTCTCTCTCTGTAAAATTTAAAAAAAAAAAAATCTTTAAAAAAATAAATTAAAAAAAAAGAACTTTTGTTGTTAAACTCTTTATTTCATGGGGTATTTATTTCAGTATATGGAATTGGGTGAGAGGGCCTTTTTTTCTGCCTGAGTAGCTACCCAATTGGTATAATCCTTTCCCAATGTTATTTCATTAGTTTCTGCTATCTTCTTTTTTTTTTTTTTTTAATAGATTTTATTTGTTTATTTGACAGAGAGAGAGAGAGAGAGAGGCTGGTGGGGAAGGGGTGTGGGCAGGTCCCCTGCCTAGCAGAGAGCCCTATGCTCATCCTAGGACCTGAGCTGAAGGCAGAGGCCTAACCCACGGAGCCACCCAGGCGTTTCTGTGCTGTCTTCTTCATATGTGTGGGTGTCATTTCTCGGTTGTCCACTCTAGTTCGTTGTTCTACTTGTCCGTGTTTCTGCCCCATCACACTGTTTAAATAATACAGTATCTGATGGGCCTGATCCCCTTCAGGATTCTTTTGCAAATGTGCTTTGTAATTCTGGCCAGTTCATTCTTTTATGTTAACTTTGGAATACTTATGTTGGATTTACAAATTATTTTGGGAAGAATTGGCCATTTAACAGTGTTCAGTCATCCCAGTCAAGCACATGGCATGGCCTGTGTATTTACTCAACTCTTCTTATTCATATCTCTCACAGAATTTTCCAGTTTCCTTTAAATAGGTCACACATTTCTCATGGTTATTACTACTTACTTTGTAGTTTGTGTTTTCATCATGCTTTCAGACTGAGGATACTTGGCATTTTGATTTTGTGTATCTTGTATTCATTCTCTTTTAAATTAAAGCTAGTAGTTTCACATGTGATTCTACATCATCCAAAAATAACTATTTTACCTTCCTTTTTAATATTGAAGTTTGGTATCTGCCTTATGTCTTTTAGCATTAGCCCAAATTTCTTGAAAATTTTTAAAAGAACACAAATTTATAAATGATAAAACAGTAAAATTCTAAATAAATAAAACTATATGGAAGAATGGTGATAGTGGCGTGATATGTGATATGATTTAAGTCTTACAGTGACTATTAGCCTTTATTAAACAGTATGTTTTTAAAAAAAATTATTTATTTATTTATTTGACAGAGATCACAAGTAGTCAGAGAGGCAGGCAGAGAGAGAGAGAGGGAAGCAGGCTCCCTGCTCTGTGGATGTGGGCCGCATCCCAGGTGGGCCTTGATGCCAGGACCCTGGGATCATGACCTGAGCCGAAGGCAGAAGCTTTAACCCACTGAGCCACCCAGGCGCCCTTAAACAGTATGTTTTGACATATCCTGGATTGCCTCTACTTCTGGTGTTCACAGTTATTTAGAGCACACAGTATTTTTAAATTGGCTTCTCATCCAGCTTGATCTCTTGTCTGAGGGAACGGGCAGAGCCTGGATTACAGCTGATGAAGGGTTTTCAAATCTGAAATGGGCCATTGGATCTTGTGCTTGTTGTTGTGTCTTGAAAAACTCCCAAATGCTTTTGCAGATCTTTGCATTCTTGGAATCTCTGACCTCCGTAGTTTACATTTCCTGGTCTGTAGTGCTTTCTAAGTAGTACAGATTGGGCCATATGATGCACTTTTTACTAGTCCATGCAAAAATCATAAAAATATAGTTGAAAACAGTTTTTTTTTTTTTTTTTTTAAGATTTTATCTATTTGACAGACAGAGACCACAAGTAGGCAGAGAGGCAGGCCGAGCAATATGGGGGGGGGGGAAGCAGGCTCCCCGATGAGCAGAGAGCCTGATGCAGGGCTTGATCCCAGGACCCTGAGATGACCTGAGCAGAAGGCAGGGGTTTTAACCCACTGAACCACCCAGGCACCCCAAACAGTTTTTTATAATGTGAATATTTGCTCCTTTAAAAACTGCCCTTTATTGAAAAAGTGGCTTTGTATATAGATGTATACTATGCTTTTATATATTAGAAGTATAAGATGCTTTGTTTCCCCCCAGATATTCTTAGATGCCAAAATAAAAGGTTGACAGTTCTAGGTCAGTTCTCTGCTTTCCTCCCCACCCCACCCCCCACTTCTTTTTTTAATTTACTGGCCCAAGGCTGAAAAGAAAAGCTGATTGTTTATCAGTTTTTTGTTCTTGTTTTAAAGCTTGAAAATACAGGGAGTCTTGGACTGACAGTCCTCAGCAGCACTGGGGACATTTACTGATAAAGAAGTAGGAAGAGGGGACAAAGCCTCTGGGGCTGAAGCTCCTCCCCACAGTGTTCAGAAGTGCTGCTTTGTTTGGATTTCTGTTTCCCCTCCCTGTACTACCTCTGGGAGCTCAGGGACAGCCAGAGGCTTAAAGGGAACTTTGTAGTGAAAGGAACGGAACACTGGCCTGAGTCAGAATCTCTAGTTCCATGCCTTGTAGCTGCCACTCACTCACTTTATGACCTCAAGGAAACCTCGATTCCCATCTGTAACAGGTAACCTATAGGACACTGGGAATGTTGGGGTTCCCTATCAAAACTGGGGAGGGGGAAGGCAGGACCCAGATCTACAACAGAGCCTGCAAAAAGGAGCAGTGTCTGAGGAGTGAGGAGTCAGGAGAGTAGCCCCAGCAGGGCAAGCCTGGCATCCCTGGAGGTGAGGGGGCTCCCCATCCACCATGCCTGGAGGGGCGCTCTTGTTTTTCTGTCAGCTGTCCCTTGCAGTTCCTTGTAAGCACTTCTGTAAGTACCTATGAAGACTGAGGCCCCAGGATGATGGAAGCCTTTGGTGTTTATACTTGGTAGTGAATGAGATGGTAGGTGGAGTTTCTTCTCGCCCTTAGCCTTCAGTTCTCAGCTGTCAGTTGCTTGTCTGGCTCTCCTCCCTGCTGGCCGGATAGATCCCCCTTCCTGTATGCAGTCTCTACCGTCACAGTAGAAGTGAGAGCTCCTTAGATCTCTTTAGCTATTCTGCTCCTGTGGTGTTTATTGCACACGGTCTTGAATTGTACCCCTCTGTGTAAATGTTTGATCTCTGCTCACTTATGTACCCCTACTACCAGGATGGGAGTGGGGGGGGAATGCATCATGTCATGGCATTCTGTAAAGATTTGTTAAATAAATGAATGAGAAAGACCCAAGATATTACCATAAGATACTTGCAAAAAATGTAAGTGTTCATTCTGACTTTCTGTAGTTTAGTTTTTAGTAAATGTTACATTATAGTAGTATGATATTTTGATTATTGGATTACGTTCTACTTAGCTCTGCTACTCTACTCTTGGACAACCCAGGTTCAGGTTTCTGTGCTCAAAAAGGGAAGAGATGGGATAACAGATGTTCTCAGAATTTAGTGGACAGAAGAATGAAATAAGGTGCTTATTAAAATTGTAGATGTCATTGGGTGCCCAATAGGCTCAGTCAGAAGAACATACAACTCTTGGTCTCAGGGTGGTGAGTTTTAGCCCCATATTGGTTGCAGAAATTACTTAAAAATAAAATCTTAAAAAAAAAAAAAAAGTTGCAGATGGCTAGGCTCTGTCCTCTGAGATTTACCAGGCCTAGGATAGGGATGAGAGCCTGGCCATTAAATCCAACCCCCAGATGCTCCAAAGAGTATCTCTTGAGAACCAACGAACAAGGTGATCTGTATGGTTTCTCCAGCTCTTGTTTTATTTTGTTTTGTTTTATTTTATTTTAAGATTTCTTTATTTGAGAGGGAGAAACTTTGCACATGCAGGCCAGGGAAGGGGGCAGAGGGAGAGGAAGAGAAAGAATCCCAAGCAGACTCAGCACCAGGCATGTACCTGATGCGGGGATCCAGCTCATGACCCAGAGATCACAACCCTAAGATCATGACCTGAGCTGAAATCAAGAGTCCGACGCTCAACTCACCGAGCCACTCAGGTGCCCCCCTCCAGCTCTATTTTAAAAAGAATGCTTAAAAAATGATAGACATCTGTTTGTGGAGTTACCTTCTTTCAAAAGATGTTTCTTTCTCCTCTTGTGAGTTCAGCGCAGGCAAGCAGACATAATGAGTGCGAGCCAGATAATTCTGTAGAAGAAGGTGTTTCCTCAAATGCTCTAGAAGGAGAGAATGAACCATCAACAGGATGTTCTTGTTTTAATAGGGATGGTCTCTAACAGCTTTGGGCCTCAAGACTTTTTCCCAGGAATCTTTATCTTTTATGAATTTCCATATTTAACATGTGTTTACTTTGTTACTAGCATTTTAGTGCTATCAAGCTCCGTGTATAATTCGTCTATTCCTTCATAAACCTGAGCTGTAAATAATCTGTGAGTAGACTCTATCTACACATTCTAAAAGATTTATGAAAATTTACTGCTCATTGAAATGCAATTCTTTTATTACTAGAGACTTTTTCCTCTTTAAAAGAAGAGAAAGGTGGAAGAGGAGGCAGCCCAACTTCCTAATTGAAGTCAAATGAAAAAGGAAACCCTTCCTAAAGATACCTCTTTTCCTTTGTCCTTTGATCAACATTAAATGGCACTGATAGAATAAAATGATCTCAGGGTTAAAAGGGGAAAAATATATATATACCATTTCACTGCTAAAAATTTGTGTGTGGAGTGTGGTAAGGAGTTAGTTGCTGCAAGGAAGGTATGAGATTATTTTATAATCTTATGCCTCAGTCATGATACTAGAGTTAATCTCTAACTAAGCAGCAAATATAGGTTATTTAAGCAAGTGTAAGCAACTCAGAGTAAAAAAGAACACAGAACATTCTGCATTCCCTGCATTCCCCGAGCATTTTGCACAGAACTATCACCAAGCCCTTCCTTAAGAAGCTCCCTCACAGCTTTCCCAGGCTGCAGGAAATGGACCCAGCATTACCCTAACGTCCCAAGGCAAGCTTAGAGCTTGGAGGAAATCTTTTACTTTATTAGATTGCAAATTAAATTTCTTTGACAAGAGTTGGAGGAAGCAGGCAGATTCCCAGTAGGCTTCAAGCTGAGGTCTCCACAGTCTGAGGTCTCCAAAGTTTAGCATGAAACGAATATTTGTTAGACATTCTTTTCCAGCAGGAACAAGAGTTCCAAACTCAAGGGGAGGCATTTTTTTCAACAATTAGATCAGTTCTTTGAGACTACCATTCTATTTTTTTTTTTTTAGGTTTTTATTTAAATTCCAGTTAGTTACCGTATATGTAATACTAGTTTCAGGTTTAGTGATCCATCACTTATGTACAGCAGCCGGTGTTCATCACAGGTGCACTCTTTAATCGCCGTCACCTGTTTCCCCCATTCACCCACCCACCTCCCTTCCTGTAACCATCAGTGTGTTTTCTGTGGTTAAAGGTCTGTTTCTTGGCCGGCCTCTTTCTTTGTTTTCCCCTTTGCTCTTGTTTTGTTTGTTCAGTTCCACGTATGAGTGAAATCATGTGGAATTTGTCTTTCTCTGACTTACTTCAGTCAGCATACTACTGTCTAACTCCATCCATGGGGTTGCTAATGGCAAGGTCTTATTCCTTTTTATGGCTGACTAATATTCCACTATATATATATATATATATATATATATATATATATATATACACACACACATACATACACACACACATACATACATACACATACACACACAATATATTATATATATCAATATATATCATAAATATATCATATATATCAATATATATATCTATATATATAGATATATATATATCACTTCTTTTCTCTCTGGATATAGGGTTAAGTGTTAGATTTATGGCCAGGATTAGGGTTGGGGTTAGGTACAAGTGAGGCTATGTTCCTTGTATCCTACAGTTTAGAGAACTTTCCAGAGGGTTCAATTTAGGGTTAGTTCAAACAACCATTTTAGAAGCACTTAACTGCTTTAGGAATTTTGGATTCCTTCCATCTAGAAGTCATAGGAGTGGCAGAATAAAAGCGGGGGCAGGGGCAGAAGGAAAGCAAAGACACAAGTCAGAAGGTATTACAGAGTAATGAAGTCCTCGGTAAGCAGCCAACTGGTCAAACCTTGGGTTTATTGAACTTGTCTAAGTTACTCTCAAAAATCACCTTCCACCAAATTTATGCATCAGGTTTTTGAGGTTATTTATTTATTCATTTAGGTTTTGGGGTTTTTTTTTTAACCTTTTTTGATAACCTGCAGCATCCCTCAAGCTGAATTAGACTAATGCCTCTGAATTCAGGAAAGGTAATTATAGAGGAACTTCAGCTGTTACACATGTAGACATGTAGACAGTTGCTTTTCATCTGGCCCAGCATGTTTAGTCCAGCCATCTCAGTCTCGTAGGCATTTGGTACCTGAACCCAGTTACAGATTGAATTTTGGTCCTGTTCCCTCTTCTGTGCATGATATCATGTGCCTCCTGGTCATTTTGTGGCCCATTTTCTGCAGTCTATTGAGTGAACTATTTGCCTAACAATTTAGAACAAATGTCACAAAAATCATTTTTGGAAAGGTTATTAATGTTTCTAAAATCTCCATGTGTCCCGGGGAGTCTTTTGTTGTTGATATTGGGAATGAGGATGTGAGAATCATTTCATATTTTCGATCTGCCATGTTGTATAGCTTTGAGCTTATATTGGCATCATTTCTCCTCTTCCCCTGAACAACAAACACATAGTAAAAATTTCTGCCCGTGCCCAGGGCTTGATGGTGGGGGGCTCACTTGGTCTCTTTAGTCTGTACACTGGGGCAATTTAAGTTTAGCTTGGGCTGATGAGGGGACATCATACTTCATAGTTCAACTTCATGTCCTTGAGTGTCTGGGAATTACTACTGAATATCCACACAGCCTCTTGAATGGAGGTGAAAAGTTTCTATCTAAAGTGTGCATCAAATTTGAAACTCAGTAGTTTCAACGCCCGATGAACATTATTTGGATAAGATCTTAATTAATAGATGTGATCCTATCTCTTTCAGTTAATATTATTCCAGATTAGCAAAGCAGGAAACCAGCTAGAAAGAGCAAATTACTTGCCCAGTATTAAACAGTGAGATAGAAGGATGTGAACTCAGGTAGTGAAGCTCTAAGCTTCTCCTGCTTACCCACTACACTAGACTGTCTCCAAAGGACGCATCAGACCATGGACAAGGATGTTTATTATTATTACAGCTTTGTTGTTAGAGACAAAGCAAAAAACAAAGAACCCTTGAATGTACATACACAGAGAAGTGTGGAATAAATTGTTGCAATACATTGCACCAAGAAAATTATTGAAGATATGGTAGCAGAGGGAAGCAACAAATATAGTAAAAGCTTGTGTAATTTTGAAATTTACCTTATATTCATGAGAAACAATTGTTTTCTTAAGGCAATTCTCAACATATTTCAGAGTAGCTAACAAGAAGAAGATAATTTTCACTGCCATTCGGATACATTTATTAATATTACCACTTGATCCAAACCACATGTGGAATAGTGCACATCTGATGTCATAATGCTGTTACTAAAGTCCTCGTGGGTCAGAGGAATGAGATTTTCTTTTTCCTCCTCCTTTTTCTTTTTTTTCCCCATTTGTATTTCTCTGATGATTAATGATGTTGACCACCTTTGTGTATACTTGTTGGCCATCTGTCTTTGTACTTTGGGAAAATGTTTACTTGGGCCTTTTGTTCATATTTAGTTTAATTTAATTTAATTTATTATTTCAGTTACTGAAGTGTAGCCGGCGAAGGTTGGGTTTGATGGGATGACAAGATGGCCGCCTCTGAGAAAGACATTTCCTAGAATACTCAGATTGAGGGTTTTGTTTTGTTTTGTTTTTAAGATTTTACTTAAATTCCAGACAGTAACATTCCGTATAATACGAGTTTCAGGTGTGCAGTATAGTGATTCAACACTTCCACACACCACCTGGGGCTCATCACAAGGGCCCTTCTAGACCTCCCCATCAGCTACATCACCTATCCTCCCACCCCAAACTGAGCTTTTAAAGCACTGTAAAAATCAAACCAATTAAATTGTTAGTCGCATTAGAAGTCCAAGGAAATATTTGAGAGAAAAAGAAGGCCACCAGAGAATCTGGCCCTAGCTCTGGGGAGGCTCCTGGGCCGTGTACTCTGGAGGCAGCTGACAGAGAAGCTGGAAAAGGCTCTGTACGTGGATGCCAGAGAACAACACAGGGCAAACAAACCTTGAGACTTGCCATCAGTGTCTTCCCAGCCTCCAGATAGCATGTTGCCTTTCTTAGAAGTTTCTTCCCCACTGACACTGTATCTGAGATTCTTTTTATCCCATGTCAACTGCTTGTGCATGAAGGTGCTGGGGGGTGGGGTGGGGGAGAGGATTGCTGGCTGTTGACTAATGTGTGGGTTGCTTTTTCTCTGCTACTGATCCCAAGCCTACCCTGCCTCCCACATCAGCCTCCCTGTGGGTCCACGCACAACGGGAATATTATCCAAACAAACACATACAAAAGGGAAATCATTTTTCATTTTAGCTGTTTACATGCATGATTAGAAATTGTATGGAGCTATGGAACTCTAAAATTGTGGGGATGGCTTTCAAAGAATGCCTCTAGAGACTCCCCCCACCTTTTTTTTTTTTTTGCAGATTTCTATTCTAAGGACAGAGTTTAAGGACAGATCGTGAACTATGGCCTGTTTTTTGAAAATGAGGTTGTATCAGAATGATCTGACTTATGAAGTAGTATTTATTTGAGAGTATGTCCATTTCTTCCAAGGAATTCTTAATGGTTCTGGGCAAAATCCGGAGGCTGCTGAGAGAGATCAAGTTAATTTAGACTGCACTTGACTAGTCACAATTAACCAGCTTGTAAAAAACCATACCTAACTACAGAGAACAGAGGGGAGATGGATAGGAGGTTGGACTAAATTAGTGATGGGGATTAAGGAGCACATTTTTGTGATGAGCACAAGGTGTTGTATGGAAGTGTTGAATCACTATATTGTACACCAGAAACTCATAGTACATACATGGTAACTAAGTGGAATTTAAATAAAAACTTTTTAAAAACTATACTTTAGGGAAAACAGACCAATTTCAGTGTAAAAAGTCTGAATATTAAGCTTTTAAAGAAATAACCATACACTTTGTGTCCTTGAGTCAAATGTTAAGGCAAATTTTCTAAAATCTTTTTGCATCTGTTTCTGCTTTTCATGAAATTATAAACACTGTGAATCAGATTGGAATTGGTAAGAATTCGGTGTTGCAGAATGCTATCATACAGAGCAGCAAAGTAGACTGACGTTCTAAAGACAATTGTAATAAAAGGAGAAAACTGAATGTACTTCAAATTTAAATGGACTGAAATACTTCCCTTTTGTTACTTAAGCATTCTAGTTACTTAAATTAAGGCATCACCGTGTTCTCATAAATGTGTGATGCAAGCACCTGGGAGACGGTATTAACCTGTCTCAGGGAAAGGTTTGGGATGATGTCATTCTCCAAACCCAAGGTTACCGGATTCTCAGATTTATAGTCACGGCACTGCTTGAATTCTCCGCAGGAATGAAGGACTGCAGCATGTAGTTTTCGGTCATGTCAGTGTTCTCAGCTGTGTTGGCAGGAAACGTTCCTTCTTAATCAGGAGCGTGGACGGACCCACCTTTCATCTTGTAGAGCAACCCTGCCCATAGAGCTTTGTGCACGGTTCAGTATGGTGGTCACTAGTAACACATGACTCTGAGTCACTTGAAATGTGGCTTGAGTGTGTGTGTGAGGAACAGGATTTCTAATTTTACAACATTTTAATTAGTGTATATAGTCACCTGGGGCTCATGGCTGCCATATTGGACAGTGCGGGTATAGAATTTCGGCTGAAGTAAGAGCTGCCTTTTGCCACTGGAGATGCAGCCCCCAGGGAAGATGCTAACACTTGCTCATGATGGCGGAACGGAAACCCACAGTCTTTACTGGGGACAGAATTTATGGACGTATGCACAGCAGTTCCAGGAAAATTTAGTCCTCAGATACTTGCACAAATAGATTTGCTTGAAGAATTCCCACAGCAGGTGGAAAAGACGACTCTCCTAAGTTACTAAGGTCAGCTGCAATTTTCAAATGCAACAACATACTTGAGTAAAATAAAATCAGTCCAATGCAAATGAGATTGAAATTCCTCTTTAAAAATTTCCCAGGCATTGACTGAAAAGTACGAGCTAGAGGCTTGCTTTCCTCTGGGTCTGCAGATGGTGACAGTGCCTCTTAGGGAGGCACACTTCCTGGGGCAGGGTGGAAGGTGGGCATGAAGTCCCTAGTGAGTTGCTAAGCTTAGATTTAATACTCCTTATCAGTATCTGCTAGATGACTCACAGATACGGGCACAAGAGGAGTGGGTCTATATTTTAAAAAGAAATCCTTACGTATTAGGCCTTATCACCCATTCACAGGAGGTTTTGCTTCCCAAGAAACATGTAGATATGCAATAAATGTGACTTTCTACTGAGGAGGAGAAGGGAAATCTAAAAACTTTTTTTAAAAAGATATTTATTTATTTGAGGGTGAGAGAGTACGAGCAGGGGGTGGGGCAGGGCAGAGACAGAGGGAGAAGCAGGGTCCTCACTGAACAGGGAACCGACTTGGGGCTCAATCCCAGGACCTGAGATCATGAATCAAGCCAAAGGAAGACGCTTTACTGACCGAGCCACCCAGGTGCCCCGAAATTTAACAACTTTAAAAAATCGTTTTAATTGGTATTACTTGTTTTTTGTAATCATGAATTCTGTCTTTACCTGAAGGGTCCTACTTTATGTTTATATGTGTGAAAATCCATCAGGCAACACTTTCCACATGATATTTTGGGTGTGTGTATGCACTCGTGTGTGACTAGAAGCATTAAGTATAGTAACAGTTGTAATATTGATTCTGCTATGCATTAAGTTATGGTGTTTGAAACCATTACCCGTTGGGTAAGGAACTAGACTTTGTATCTCAACAGCTCACAATCAAGTTTGCAGACAAAATTTTTAACTTTTACCTTTGTTTAAAGCGATGGTTTTGCTAGTTTGTACTCGATTTAGAGAATGTCATTAACATGGATTTTTGAGTAATGCCATTGCATCAGCCCAGAAAGAACACAGACAATAATTCGCTGAGGTTTCTCTTATTTCATAATAGGGAGGATTCCTTTTTTCACCCGGGGCATTGTCCCTCTGACTGCCGTCTGTCGCAGGCTTGCCTCACGGTTGACAGTGCCAGTCCTGATCGTGTCCTGTGACTGAGATATGCTGTTTGTGGGGTTTGCCCTCCTCCCCCCACTGCTGTGCACACCAAGTTGCAGTGAGCCAAGTGCCTGATTGAATCCGACAGCGCACAGTGGGGCCTTCACGGGGCTCCGTGCTGTGACCCTGCAGGCCACTTTCGCCTGTCACCCTCCTTCTCAGAGAGGAAGCACCCGTGTTGCCTCAGAACAGATCCTCCTCGTTTTTATAAACATGACCACCCTCTCCATTACTGTTATTTTGGTGCCGTAGCGGTGAGAGGCATAAGTAGGAAACATGAAAGAGAACGTGCAGTATCGTCTTTACTGAAACACTAAACTGTGTGACTGAGAAATTCCCTGTGGGCTGTACGTTTTGGGGGAGAGGAGGAGGTGGGAGAGAAGAAAACTGCTTTGCTTTCTGTCCCTTTATCTTGTTTTAATTTAGATTTTTTTATCCTATAAGGTAGGAACTATGTCTAATGCTATTCTTTGTGCAATGTCAAATGTTTTTTTTGTTCTCAGCAAAATATAAAGCTATGATCTGCTGTTCCATTCACACCAGAAAGATTTCTAGATTTATCTGGAGAGAAATACCCATTTGGTACAACCCCTAAGAAGTCTGCCCAGGCCACAAAGCCAGGTGCCTCATCTAGGCCGGTGGAGTTAGCTTCATGCCCTCACTGGAAGAAAAGGGGAACCTATGCTTGAAATCTACCAGACAAAAATATTAAAACTTGAAGCCGAAAAGGATATCAACTATAGAAAGTATTGCCATGATCAGAAGTAAATAGTTCTCTGTGTTTTCTTTAGACCTCTGATTTGATTCACAAAAGAAACTGATTCATGACAAGGAAGGTAGCTCTTAGACGGAGAAGGGTGACAGGCCACACTGGAGCCTGGGCAGCAGGGTCCAGAGGAGTAAATTCCTGCAGTAGGGCCTTGCTGATCTTTCCCAAGGTGTTTCCAGCACCTGGATTAAACTGTGGCTGTGAGGGCCATCACCTTTGCATTTGGGAACAACTACTATCCAGAATTACTTTATTATTGCAGTATAGTTGGGTATACAATGTTGTATTAGTTTCAGATGTACAACAACATAGTGACCTGCCAGTTTTAAAGCTTACTCAGTGCTCATCACTGTAAGTGTGGTCATCCTCTATCACTGTATACCATTACCGCAGTGTTACTGACTGTAGTCCTCATGCTGTACTTTCATCCCCATGACGTATAACTGGAAGTTGGTACCCCTTAATCCCCTTCACCTCTATTGCCTGCCTCTTCCCCTGCCAGTCTCCCCTCTGACAACCACCAGTTTTGTTTTCCTTAATTATGAGTCTGTTTATTTGTTTTGATTTTTAGATGCCACATATAAATGAAATAATGCAGTATTTGTGTTTCTTTGTCTGACTTTTTTCACGTGCCATTACACCCTGTAGATCCATCCATGTTGCAAACGGCTTTCTTTTTACGCTGAGTAATACTCCATTGTGCATCTGCACCACATCTGTATCCCTTCATCTGCTCATGGACACTTGGATTGCTTTAATATCTTGGCTGTTCTGAAGAATGCTGCAGTAAACATAGGGTGTGAGCATCTTCTCGAATTAATGTTCTCATATTCTTTTTTTTTTTAATAAAGATTTTATTTATTTTTTGACAGAGATCACAAGTAGGCAGAGAGGCAGGCAGAGAGAGGAGAAAGCAGGCTCCCCGTGGAGCAGAGAGCACGATGTGGGGCTCGATCCCAGGACCCTGGGATCCTGACCTGAGCGGAAGGCAGAGGCTTTAACCCATTGAGCCACCGAGGCGCCCCAATGTTCTCGTATTCTTTGGGCAAATACCCAATAGTGGAATTACTGGATTGTATGGTATTTCTGATTTTTTTTTTTTCTTTGAGGACTGCCCATACTGTTTTCCACAGTGGTTCCCACACTTTACCTTCCCAGCAATAGTGCCTGGTAGTTCCCTTTTCTGTACATCCTCGCCAATACTTGTTATTTCTTGTTTTTGGACTAGTCACTCAGAATAGTGTGAGGTGATTATCTGTCTCACTGAGGCTTTCATCTGCGTTCTCTTGATGAGTGATGTTGAGCATCTTTTCATGTGTCTGTTGGCCAGCTGTATGTCTTGTTTGCAAAAATGTCTATTCAGGTCGTCTGCCCATTTTTAATCTGAGTGATGTTCTTTTTTCCATGTTGAGTTGTGTAAGTTATGTATATGTTTCAGATATTAACCTCTGATCAGGTATATCATTTGCAAATGTCTTCTTTTATTCAGTGGGTTGCCTTTTCGTTTTGTTAATGGATTCTTCAGAATTAATTATTTTAAATATGAAGGAGAGGGAATCTTTTAAGTGTTCAGTATATCTGGCAAAATACAGTGAGTTGGGGGCACCTGGGTTTCTCAGTGGGTTAAGCCTCTGCCTTCAGCTCAGGTCATGGTCTCAGGGTCCTGGGATCAAGCCCCGCAGAGGGCTCTCTGCTTAGCAGGGAACCTGTTTCCCCCTCTCTGCCTGCCTCTCTACCTACTTGTGATCTCTCTCTCTCTCTCTCTCTCTGTCAAATAAATAAATAAATAAAATCTTTAAAAAAAAATAGAGTGAGTTGGTTTATTTAATAAGTTTTTTTTTGTTTTTTTTTTTTGGTGCCAAATAGACATCAAAAGAAGTGCTCAGAGCTGCCTTGAAGTTCCCCAAGTTCACTCTCCTCTCAGGACAGAGCTTCACCCTTCACCCACAGGCGGTCCCTGGTGTGTGTACTCACAGAATGACGTGGCCCCCGAGCAGTTTCCCGTGACCTTCATTGCTCCTGCAAGGCCCATACCAGATGCAGCTTTGAACGTCAGAAATGACTTTGTTGAAATGACTAGTGTACACATCTGCTTGTTAAGGATGAGACATCCATGAGACTCAATCTCCTATCGCAGAGTACCAGCTCTCTCCATATCTGAAATATGTTTTTGTTATACTATCCTTGAATTGTGTTCTGTTTGTTTGTTTTATTTTCTGTTCTAGCCTGTGCTTTCATCTTTGTTTTATATTTGCAGTTTGAATTTGAGTTCAAGGTACTCCATACTCATCTCTGATTAGAATACAATAAGATTTTTTAAAAAGATTTTACTTATTTTTGAGAGAGAGAGAAAAAGAGAGAGCACGAGCAGGGGAAGGGGCAGAGGGAGAAGTAGACTCCCCTCTGATCAGGGAGCCCGATTCAGGGCTCCCTCCGAGGACCCTTAGGTCATGATCTGAGCCAAAGGCAGACGCTTAACTGACTGAGCCACCCAGGCGGCCTGGGATACAATGAAATTTAAATCTAAAAAAAAACAAAAAAAGAAAATTAATTTTAGAGAAAATAAAGAATAAAAAGGTGCTGCCATATAATCTAGGATAGTACAAGTAAGTCCACATTTATGCTTACCGTATAAATACCTCTTTAACCCTAGAGATTCTAGAGTTTGTGAGAGAAAGAATCAGCAGGGCTGAACGAGTTTCAAGTTGAAAACTAAGTGCTGTTGCTGAGTCCTTCAGCTGACAACCTCTGGGCACCCTCTGTGGTCATCATTGTTCTCTTCCCTGCCCACAAGGCTTATTTTCCACCTCACACCCTGTAAACTACCTGCCTTCCTTTCCACAGCTGTGAGCTGCCCTCCATTCAGACCTGCCTCCTTCAAAATACTCCAGAAAATAGGGAAGCATTTCTAAGGCTCTCCATTCAGAGAAGCAGCAGAAGAGTTCAATAGTTGTTTACTAGCCTTTCTTGTTTTCATTCCTCATGTGTCGAATATATTTTTCACAGTTTGGTTAGCTAATGTTTCAATGATCTATTCTTGAATAAGTTCTGTGAGTTAGCAGTTCTCACCAGGGGCCTCTCATGGAATTGCAGTCGGGTGGTATGTGAGCTGGACTCCTGTGAGGGCTCACCTGGTCTGTAAGTCCAGGATGCCTACTTCCTGTGTGTTTGCTGCCTCCGTGGGGGGGCCAACTGGCACCTGTCTTCCGGCTGCTTTCCCAAGGGACCGGTATACATTTCCTCATAAGAAAGCCTTTCAGGGCAGTTGGGCTTCTCCCACGGCAAGCATTCCAAGAAGCTCAGGTGGAAACTGCACCGCTTCTTAGGAACTAAGCGTTAGAAATCACCACAGCTTCGCTTCTAGTGCATTCCAGGGTAAGGGGCAGCAGGGGCTAAAAATGGGAGTTTCGCTCTCAGTGAGGATGGTAGAAGTTGGGGGTGTCCAATCTTTGAAGATTAGCTGCAACAGCCAGAAAACCAACTCTGTATATTTCCATATTTATGTTTTGTACATTTATTAAAATCTTCTTTTTAAAAATTTTTCTTATTTTTTTTTTAAGATTTTATTTATTTATTTGAAAGAGATCACAAGTAGGCAGAGAGGCAGGCAGAGGGAGAGAACGGAAGCAGGCTCCCCGCTGAGCAGAGAGCCCAATGCAGGGCTCGATCGAAGGACGCTGGGATCATGATTTGAGCCAAAGGCAGAGGCTTTAACCCACTGAGCCACCCAGGTGCCCCTTTCTTAAGGTTTTTAAAGATTTTTTTTATTAATTTGACGGAGAGAGAGAGCACAAGCAGGGGTAGGAGAAGAGGCAGAGGGTGAAGCAGGCTCCCCGCTGAGCAGGGAACCCAATGTGGGACTCAATTTCAGGAGCCTGGGATCATGACCTGAGCCAAAGGCAGACGCTTAACCGACTGAGTCACCTAGGTGCCCCTAAAATCTTCTCATTTTACTGTTACTCCTACAGTACTTGAAGCATGTCTCTTTGACCTCATTTCCTGCTTTGCATCCTTCTTCCGACCCGTGTGGAAAATAACTCAGAAGTTGGTTAAGTGAGCCTTAAGTTGCAGGCGGGGCTTCAGTGACCTGCTCTTCGTGGTGTTCAGTATCTCCTGGAGAGGAGGAGTGTCTTTCCTTTGGTAAGAACACTGCCGAGTATTCAGAGTGTGCCTGTCAGAATTGCCTCCTCCTGGCCACTCAAGCTAGCATCTGAGGCCCCAGTGGAGGAGGAAGTCCTCTGATGCTCCCGGCCTGGCCACGAGTGAGTTCGTTTGGGACTAGGGCAGGTTATCACACACGCACAGCCTTGTGTTCCTGTCTTTGTCTGAATGGATCAGTCAATAAACTTGTTCAATTCTATTAACTCCCCCCTCCTTTCTTATCTTCCTCTTTGGGTTTGCCCTCAATTTTAAAATTTCTAGTCTTCCATCAAGTGTAGGAGATCTGCTTCTATTTGGCAGTGGGATCTTGGAAGCACAGGATGTTTTACTGAGGCAAAATTGTGAGTCCTCCCCATACAGTCCTGTGAGGGACGGTTCCCCTAACAGGAATTGATAAGGGCACGTTATGTAAAATCTGGAGGGCAAGCCTTTCTCTTTTAGGTCAACATTCAGCCTCAAGCTAAAAGGGCTAATCAACAGAAGCATTTTCTGTGTTCATTCCAGAGCATTTCCCAGGGGCACAATAAATCGAGCCTGCCTGTTTACAGGAACGTGGTTATTTAACAAGCTAGTCTCCAAAGCTTTAAGAGTCTTTGGTTTCATCCAGCTGAACCCAACCTGCTAAATTCGTGAGATTCATTACTGTCTGCTCTTGTTGCTCTAGGTATTGTAAGATAATTTTGCATACTTAATTATGAATGGTCTCTACACAAAAGACCCATGTTGCGTTTATTACAGAACTCTTTTAAAGTGTCATCTTTCTCTTTCTGTAACCTGTGTTTCAATCCTGTCTCTCTAATCTGCCCTCTGGTATTCCCAGTTAGTGAATTTGGCTTATTTACACCTTCATTCATTGATTTGCTCATTTATTCAGTAAACATTACTTTGCATACCTGTGTGGGCTCTATAAATATATAAGGAAGACGGTAGGACGTCATCCTCCGATCAGATTGTGGGAGGTACAGGTCAGTCACACCAGGCAGTGAGCTTGATGGTCATGCGGTGTCAGTACAGTGAGCATTTGATCTGGCATTGAGGGGTATCACTGGTGAGTATGTGTGGGTTGTGGAGTTGAGCCTGATGACGGTGTGATAATGACCTGCAAATAGGACTGCTCCTTCTGCAGCCTTGACCTCAGAGCAGAACCTCAGATCACAGGAATGTATTTGTAGGGTAAATTTTTTTTGGTTCAGGGATTGCTGAGATTCATGTTTTCTAAGTTCTTGTTTTTAAGATTTTCTTTCTTTATTTGAAAATGGGCAGAGGGAGGAGCAGACATCCTGCTGAGCAGGAAGCCTGACTGGGGGCTTGATCACAGGACTCTGGGATCATGACCTGAGCCAAAGGCAGACACTTAACTGACTGAGCCACCCAGGTGCCCTTCATGTTTTCTAAGTTTTGATAAACCTTGCCGAATTTGCCAGAAATGTGGCATCTAATGTATATTCCCCTTAACAGTATGCCGGTGACCCAGGGCATGTGCCCTCCTTAATGCCCATCCCCCAGTTTCCCCATCCCCCCTACCCCATCTCCCCTCCAGCAACCCTCAGTTTGTTCCCTAGAGGAAAGAGTCTTTCATGGTTTGTCTCCCTCTCTGATTTTGTCTTACTTTATTTTTCCTTCCCTTCTCTTGTGTTCATCTGTTTTGTTTCTTGAATTCCACATATGAGTGAAATCATGTTATTTTACCTCTTTAAATATGTATGAAGTTGAGCATTTTTAATGATTTTTATTTTTGAGATTTGTATTTCTCCTCCTATAAATTTTCTGTGTGTTTCATTGTTCTATAAGTTTCTTTATTTTTTGTTTGTATGAGCACTTTCTATTTTCTGTTTGCTTTTTTGATTTATATGTTATGCTCTGCATAGAAAGAGACTATCCTAACTTTGTGATTTTATGTTCACTGAAGCTTCATTTTTTTTTTTAAGATTTTTTATTTATTTGACAGAGATCACAAGTAGGCAGAGAGGCAGGCAGAGAGAGAGAGGGAGAAGCAGGCTCCCCGCTGAGCAGAGAGCCCCATGCGGGGCTATAGCTTCATTTTTATATGTATTTCATTATTATACTTATTTTATACTTATACATATTTATACTTAGAAACTTTGATTCATCTGAAATTAATTTTGATATAAGGAGTGAAAGAAACTCAGCTTTATTGCTTCCTAGTTGCATGAAACACTGAGGAATCACTCACTTTTCTTGATATATTCCCTTTATAGTACGTACATACATTTACAATATGCCTTTATAGTGAATTAAATTCTCTTAGGCATTTATAATCTTTTACTGTGACCCACTGACCTTTCTTGTTTATTTCTTCTCCAATTCCAAACAGTTCTGATTTTAAAGCTTGATAATATGTTCTATTATCTTCTGGGACTAACTTCTACTCCTTATTCTTTTTTGAGTTTTTTCAGGTTTTTTTTTTCTCCCCATGATAAAAACCTTCCTTTTCAAAAATTTGCAGAGTTTATTTAGCACCTGCAAACCCTGCCTCTTATATAAGCCCTCAAAACCAGTCTTTAAAGGAAGTTTAAGAAAAACTTAAATTTGGGCTATTTTGCATAGAGGATTCATCTTATCAACAAATATTGGGAACCCGGAGTATGCCAATGCCAGATATGATTAGCCATTTTATTCTCTTGATTTATTTCTTCCTTTTTTCTATTTCTATCAGCCTTTATTACACGTTGCTACATGCTGGACGCTGTTCTTGATTGGGGGATTGAGAGAGCCCTCAATTCCCGGATTCAGTGAAAGTACAGCCAGCTTGGCCCTGTCCTTGTGACTAAGCTGCATGCAGGGTAGAGCTCCTGTAGATTTTATGAGAAATCAGACCGCTTGAAAGGGAAAGAAGCCTCCTCAGCAGTTTTGTTTTGTTTTGTTTTGTTTTCTACATTTTATCTTAAACCTTTGCAAAACAACCACGGGCCAGAATTGGCATCCGTACCACTGACCAGTTATTTTTAATTACTGGAAAATTATGAAGAGGGAATTAGGAGCTATTGCTCTAATCCTCTGCTAATTCTTTTTTTTTTTTCTCTCTGCTAATTCTTAAACATGTTTTTAAAACCCATTTTTTAACACACTGAGACAATTTTTGAGGGAATATACACACCCATGGAGCCTGTGGAAAAGGACGGGAGAACTGTATCAGAACTCCCATAAGGTGGCAAGGGAAAAAAGTGTTTCACCCCTGATTTGAGCAGACATGCGCTCTATTGGGGTATGAGAAAGGAAAGCAGGTTACCTTCTTCAGGGGGTGCCTGCTATAACATTTGAACAGACAGATTTATGGTTTTGCCCTTGTGATGGCTATCGCATAGATCATTCTTTTTTTTTCTCCGGTTGATTTCTTCCTCACAAATTGCCATTTGCTTTTATAGTTAAACAACTCAGTTCTATTACTGGCCATGGACAACCCATCTAACCTTGGCATTGTTCAGCTTTGATGGGCTGGAAATTTCTTATGTCCAGGAGAGTTCTGGTACCAGCCAGAAATTGCTGTTTCCACTTCGGGCATTTGATATAGTACATACTTAATCACATTTGTTTTTAATGAACGTCATTTAAGTCCAGTTCAGTGGATTTTGTAGGAGAATAGAGGGAATGGAGAAGCATCAAGAAACAGAGACAACTTTGAGCATCTGCACTAATAAAATAGGAGCCAAGGGATGACGTACACAGGCTCAGTTGAATGTTCTTTCCCCAGAAGGCTCAGGGCTAGTGATGGTGGCTTCCTGCAGGTCCTTGTGTACCTGGGGCCCCTGCTGTCTCCCAGGCTGTCTCAGGTTAGGGCAGCCACTGGAGAACACCATGGAGGACTCATCTCCTACTACAGGTTCCTTGATAGTTCAGTTCCAACCAGAAGGCTTCTTCTCTTTTTCAGAGGGGTTGTGGAGAGAGGGAGAGGGAGAATCCCAAGCAGGCTCCATGCCCAGTGTTAGCCCAACACCAGGCTTGATCCCACAACCTTAAGATCATGACCTGAGCTGAAAACAAGAGTTTTCAGACATACGACTGACTGAGCCAACCAGGCTCCCAAAGGCTTCTTTATTTTTATTAAGCATACCTTACCCCTTCAGTTAATTTGTTGTTGTGAAAGCCAAATGATATTTTTCAGTGGATCAAAAACATTGGAATGCTTTCCAAACATTCCAGAGTACTATTTTCTGATGTGACATTTGACTTACATAAAAGCGGCCTGTTTGTTTCCTGCATAAAATATACACTCAGGACAACTTTTGTGATATAGTAAATAAGATCCCACACAAATTCCACATGACATACTGTGTGGGGAGTTCACATAATAAAATGAAGAATGCTGCCTGTTTGTTTTCTGACCAGTGTGGAGTTTTCATCCTTCCCTGCATCTCTCAAAGCCATGTTCAAATACAGAAATGATGTATTTAGACATACTGAGTAAACACGGATACTTTTTCTTCATAAAACACATTATTGCAGTTATCCTTTATATTTCAGTAAAGGGGAAGGCAGGCTCTAAATATAGTTAATGACTTAAGCTAATGCCAAATTTGTGAGAGAAAATGTGTCGAAATTTAGGTGGGTGTTGCCAGAAAGAACGGGAATGTGGGGGGCAGGGCTAGGTGACACGGGGATAAAGTCATGCCAGACATAAACACGCATTTCAAAGAGAAGAGTTAACAGAGAATTAATATGCTGCTATTTTTGAAAAAGAGAAAGTGTCAGGTCACTGAAAGAAAAAGAAAAAAATGTCGAAAGCTGCATTTACAGCAAAGTTTATATCAGCTCTGTGTTTCCGTTCATCCAATTGCCAGTGCTGAAAGGTTGCTTTTGCGATTGCTGTTTGCAGAATTATTTCTGTCCCCATGCCAATCAAGGGCAGGCAGCTTCTCTTATATCCCTCAGTTTTTTGCATAGTCCCTGTGATTTGAATTGATCTGAACAGGACTGGACATAGGTTTCTCTTGAACACTCTGCTTCTCTCTATTTCTTTAGCTATTCTGTTTGTCTCTCTGGTTGACTCCCTCACTTCTTTTTCTTTCTTTAAGTTGTTCCTCCAACACCTTTTGAGGCTTCCGAAGGCCAGCTGTATTTATTTTCTGGTCCTGGTGACGACATCTGGCTCGAAGCTGGTGTGAGCCGATGCGGGACGTGTGTGCGTCTTCACTAGTCCTTGCTGCCGAGGCTTCTCTGCGTGTTCCTGTTCCTCTCTGTGCACCTGAGAGGTTTGCACGCGCTTCACGTAGTTCTGCATCTTCGTTCATTCATTCGCTTGACAAATGTTTAGCAGAACAACCCTTACAAATAAAAAAATGCACATTTGAACATGATGATATTCTAGGGGCTTTCCAGATACTGCAACTTCCTTTCCATATAAAAGTCTCTCTGAGGTTGAAGGAAGGGGCAGCCTGTTCTCTTTGGGAGAAATGGTAGGTTTGGAGGTGGCACTGGAACCTGGTAGAGTGAAATGTTAAACAATGGAGGGTGGACGAGCTGCACAGTTTACCTTGACATTTGTAAAAATCACCTGCTTCATTCCCCATGCACTTAGGCTTTAAATCCATGCTCTTTGTAAATATCTTCTTGGTATTCACCACTGTCCGTAACTGCTGAAAGAGCGATTCTTACCCTGTTGGAGGGGCTGGTGTTGATTTGTGTAGCTAAAACTTAGAAAAACAGCCATCTAATCTTGTTCTTGAATAGTTTCCTGGTCTTGTTACATATTGCTTATACTGTTAAAATTCACTCGTAGATTCCAGCACAAGCAGATTATGAAGATCTTGGCTCGTATGAGCGTTCATGGTTTCCTGAACTTTCCAGATTGCAGTTGGAAGGGCCCTCTTACTGTGTTACTCCTGGAGAAGGAGAAAAAGAGGTTATTTTGAGCTTTCTAAATTTAGCTTAATGTTTGCTTTTTATTATGTAACTTCTGGGTTAATTTTAGAAAAGAGATTTACAAACAAAATACAGGTGTTTGTAGAGCAAAAAATTAAAAGGAATTAAAAAAAAAAGCATATAAATGTTTACCACTCAGTACTCTGTAAAGCAAAGAAGAAAGCTGCCAAATATAAAAGATGTGTAGGAGAGAAAGCATCAGCCCAGCTAACTGATAAGCAATGTGGGGATAGTGATAAGACAGTCAGGAACTCAAAGACATAATACCAGCACCACAAAGAAAGATCTGGAAACCGTCATGGTCAGATTTCAGGTTCCTTCCTCCCCTGTGTTTATTCCTCCAAAGTGGCTAAAGGCTCTGTGGAATTGAACCTGGCCCAGAGGCCTATGGGGAAGCAGAGCTGCGAAGTTTATAGGTAAGTCTTGACAGTAGGAAACCTGTACAGTTCTCTGTAATAACTACCTTATAATAACCATTATGGGCCTGGAACCTCGTCGAGCTCTTGTGTCACTAAACCAAGTGAAATGTATGGTCCTTACTCTCAGGGAACTCATACTCGGAGACAAGGACCGGGGCAAACAAAGCTTAGAGGAAAATACAAGGATTGTATTGGAACCAGGGTGCATCTTTTTACTCTTGAGAGAGAGAAATTTTCTGAGAAATTTCAACTTGAGGCAAATAAAAGGAAATACCACACCACTGACTAGCATCAGAGTCTCCAGACAACTGTCGAAGCTGAAGACTTCACAGTTTAAACAAACCTTTGCTTCCCAAGGAACTGCAAGATCCACTTGCCAAAGCTTTCTGTCTAAAACCTTTAGTATTTAAAGACAACACAGTTAGAGAAGACATTTTCAAAGACTCTATGTATTTTTATTTTTATTATTGCCGCGAGAGGCCAGCGACCAGCAGTGCAAGCTTTGGAGGACAGCAGGTTCAGCAAAAGCTTTGTTGCCATTCTGGGAAAACGGGGTGTGGGTTAAGCACATGACAGTCCGGAGATTAACTGCTCTCCATGTTCATTCACCACTGAAGAGCCAACAGCAGCCCTCTTTCTAATGCTTCTGGGAGTTTATGTTCTTTCTCTCTCTCTCTCTCCTCACCCTCTCCCCACTGCTGCCACCTTTGCGTGGGCCCAAAGTGCCCAGTTGCAAACGCAACTGCTCACAGGGGCCAGGCAGTAACATAAATGGGTGCGCCGGCCCAGACAAGCCAAAAGAGGGAGTGTTGGGGTTGTGGCACCCCAGAGAGAGCTTCCCTCCCCACTTCCTGATCAAGTATTCAAGTTCAAGATGTTTTAAAAACATTCCGCTAGCCAAACAACACACATCTGCCACCTGCATCTGAAGATAGACTGCAGGTGGAGGACTCTGCTTCGGCCGTGGTCATGAATTGTTTGTCTCCTTAAGGCTCCTTCTGGGCTCTGCCTCCTATGACCCACCATCCATGCTGCCAGCAGCGAATTTCTAAAACACAGATCTGGTGGTGGCCCTTCTCTGCTAAAAGCCAGAGATGACTCCCCATGGCCCACCTGAGAAGGGCAAGCTCAGCCTGGTCCTCAGTCCTTTGCAGTTGGGCCTGTTGTCTTATCACTCTCCCCCCCTTTATTTGCCCCCCAATTTAAGATCTCACCGAAATAGAGACAGTATACTTTCTACATCATGCCAGTCTAAAGGCTTTTGTAATCGCGCTTTTTTCCTTCTTGGAAAAACCTTTCCTGTGAAACAGCTTACATCACTAGACAGTTCCCTGATCAGTCCCGTCTCTGAGGTCCCATACCACTTTGTATATTTCTGCTCTTATTCCTCAACGTCCTACAGTGGAATGTTTGCCTTCTTTACCTGATTTCGAGATTCTAGGAAGTGGGAACCAATTTTTTTTCTTTTCTGTAACTTCCTTTATTCTGAATGCAGAGCAGCTTTAATGTGATCTCTCTGGGCCTAAAAATGCTGTCTGTAAAACAAAGATGTTGGAGGTGTTAGATTGGAATTCAGTTTTTTTTTTTAATATTTTATTTACTTATTTGACAGAGAGAGATCACAAGTAGGCAGAGAGGAAGGCAGAGAGAGAGAGAGGAGGAAGGAGCCTCCCTGCTGAGCAGAGAGCCCGATGCAGGACTCAATCCCAGGACCCTGAGATCATGACCTGAGCCAAAGGCAGTGGCTTAACCCACTGAGCCACCCAGGCGTCCTGGAATTCAGTTTTTCTTAACTAGAGATGTACGTCAGAATCACTTGAGTTCAGCAAATGGTGCGGGGCAACTTGTTATTTGATATGCAAAGAAATAAAGTTGGACCCCTATCTCACACCAAAAACAAAAGCTAACTCAAAATGGATTATACACCTAAATATAGAAGGTAAATTCAGAAGACAACACAGAAGTAAATCTTCATGACATTGGAATAAGCGGTAGCTTCTTTGATATGGTGCCAAAAGTACAAGTGACAAAAGAAAAATAAATTGGACCTCATCGATATTATAAACTTTTGTGCTTCAAAGGATACCATTAATAAAGTGAAAGGACAACTGACAAAGTGGGAGAAAGTTCTGGCAAATCATATCTAAGAAGGGCCTAGTATCCAGAATGTGGAAATAAATCTTACAAGTCAATGATTAAAAGGCAACCCAATTAAAGAATGGCAATAGACAGTTCTCCAAAGAAGATATTCACATGGCCAATAAACACCTGAAAGGGTGCTCAGTATATCAGTCATCAGGGAAGTGCAATTCAAAACCACAGTAGATACCACTTCACACCCACTAGGGTGGCTCTAATCAAGATGAACAATAACAAACATTGACTAGAAAGTGGAGAAATTATGACCCTCACGTGTCTGGGCAAGAATGTGAAATGGTGCAGCTGTTGTGGAAAAAAGTCTGCAGCCCTAAAAACCAGAGCTACCATATGACCCAGCAATTCTATTCTTAAGGATAGATACAGAGAAGAATTGAAAACATGTCCACACAAAACTTGTACATAAATATTTATAGCAGCATTGTTTCATACTAACCTCAGTGTCCATCAGCTGATGAACAGATAAGCAAGTTGTGGTGTATCCATGCAATAGAATATTATTCAGCCACGGGAAGGAATGAACTACGGATACATGCTAGAACTTGGATGGACCTTGAAAGTGTTATGCTAAATGAAAGAAGCCAGTGACAGAGGACCACGTGTTGTATCATTCCATTTATATGAAATGTTCAGAGTAGGCAGACAGAAAGTGTAGATTAATGGTTGCCAGGGACTAGGAGGATGGGAAGGGTGTCAGAATGGGGAATGACTTCTAATTTGTATGAGGTTCTTTCTGGGATCCTTAAAATAATCTGGAATTAGATAATGGTGATAGTTGTGGACAACTTTTTCCATGTGCTAAAACTCACTGAATTAGACACTCTAAAATGATGAATTAGGGGTGCCTGAGTGGCTCAGTCTTTAAGCATCTGCCTTTGGCTCAGGTCATGATCCCAGGGTTCTGGGATTGAGCCCTGCATCGGGCTCCCTCCTCTGTGGAAAGTCTGCTTCCCCCTCTCCCACTCCTTGTACTTGTGTTCCCTTTCTCTCTCTTTTTTTTTTTTTTTAAAGATTTTATTTATTTATTTGACAGAGAGAAATCACAAGTAGACAGAGAGGCAGGCAGAGAGAGAGAGGAGGAAGCAGACTCCCTGCTGAGCAGAGAGCCCGATGTGGGACTCTATCCCAGGACCCTGAGATCATGACCTGAGCCGAAGGCAGCGGCTTAATCCACTGAGCCACCCAGGCGCCCCTTGTGTTCCCTCTCTTGCCGTCTCTTTCTCTCTCTCTGTCAAATAAATAAATAAAATCTTAAAAAAAAAAAATCTTGGCGATTTTAAAAAAGGGTGACTTTAATGGTATTTGAATTCTATCTTAATAAGGCTGGTCAACACAGACCCATAAGCAAGGTCATCATAATAGCTCTCTGGTCATCCTTTTGGATGTCATGTTGGAGCTGACCTTAATGGTAGGGCTTTAGAAAAATGACACCTTTCCTCATTCTTACCTTAAAAACAGAACACTCCACCTCAGAGCCACTCAAGCTGGTACTGCATTTTCTTTTCTTCCACATTGTAGGCATACTGTGATGTTGCTATAAATAAAACCTGAAACTTGAGGATGAAAATTGAAAAATCACGTTGACTGTGAAACGGAGTTTTATTGGCCATCTTATTTTGTCGTTGCATGAGCTCTGCCAGTGTCTGAGCTTTGACTGTATCTCTGATATTTTAAAGCTGGCTTCCCCCCCAACACTTTCAGAATTTTAAACAGTTCTTATGGAAACTAGGTGGACGGCTACCTAGTTTCCACCTGTTTCCACCTAGTTTCCACTTGTTTCCTCCTGAAATGGTAAAATTGGAATGTTAATATGAAAACACCAAGCCAAAAGAAAACAAAACCCAAAACAACAACAACAAAACCCACAAAGGCATGAACGCTGTTGGCATGGGGATTAAAAAATAATAAAGCCATTGTTGTTAACTGAACACTTTCTAATAATCCTAATTTTGGAAATAAAGCAATGTTTGGGAAGAGCCCCTAAATGAAAAGGCAGCATGTTATGTAGTTTAATGTGTATAGTAAGAGTAGACAAGTCATATCCATCATCTTGTGCCCTTCCCTTCCCCAACTGAACATCAGTCTGAGTGGTATAAGTAGGTGTCCTTAAATGATAACATAGTAGATAATAGTCCTGTGCTTTGTGGCTACAGCACCTTGAAACTTCCTAAGGCAGCTTTGCCTAATAACCTTGTCTGCAAAATGATTGCAATGTTTTTTCCCTCTGATATTAGCGTACATTTTTTTCATGTTAGATTTTTTGTTTAAGATTTTATTTATTTATTTTGAGAGATAGAGAGACATAGCAAGGGAGGGAACACAAGCAGGGGGAGTGGGAGAGGGAGAAGTAGGCTTCCTGCCAAGCAGGGAGCCTGATGTGGGGGTCGATTCCAGGACCCTGGGATCATGACCTGAGCCAAAGGCAGATGCTTAACTACTGAGCCACCCAGGTGCCCCTATCATGTTAGGTTTTTATTTAAGATTTTATTCATTTAGGGGTGCCTAGGTGGCTTAGTCTTTAAGCATCTGTCTTTATCTCAGGTCATGATCCCAGGGTCCTGGGATCGAGCCCTGCATAGGGACTCTTTGCTCAGTGAGAAGCCTGCTTCTCTCTCTCTCCCACTCTCCCTGCTTGTGTTCCCTCTCCTGCTGTGTCTCTCTCAGTCAAATAAATAGATAAAATCTTTTTTTTTTAAGATTTTATCTATTTATTTGACATACAGAGATCAAAAGTAGGCAGAGAGAGAGGAGGGGGGAAGCAGCCTCCCCACTGAGCGGAGAGCCCAATGTGGGGCTTGATCCCAGGACCCTGAGATCATGACCTGAGCCGAAGGCAGAGGCTTCAACCCACTGAGCCACCCAGGCACCCCAATAAATAAAATCTTTTTAAAAAATTTAAAAAGGGAAGATTTTATTTATTTAGTTGAGAACGAGAGAGCATGAAAGAGGCAGAGGGTAAAGGGAGAGGTAGAGAATCTCTTAAGCAGTCTCCACACTGAGTGTGAAGTCTAATGTGGGGCTTGATCTCAAGAACCTGAGATCATGACCTAACCAGAAACCATGATTTGGATGCTCAAATGACTGATTATTTTATTTTTAAAGATCTTATTTATTTATTTGACAGAGAGAGAGAGAAAGACAGTGAGAGAGAGGGAACACAAGCAGGAGGAGTGGGAGAGGGAGAAGCGGGCTTCCCACCAAGCAGGGAGCCCAATGTGGGACTCAATCCCAGGACCCCAGAATCACGACCTGAGCCAAAGGCAGACACTGAAGGACTGAGCCACCCAGGCGCCCCAACTGACTGATTTTTTAAATGACTCATATATTTTACAGTGATGCAATAATAAATAAAATACATAGGATTGTAACCAAATTGAGCAAAGAGGGAAAGGTCTGATAAGATGATATATTCCTCGATAAAGGACACATATTTTAATGACTGATGGGATAGATTGAACTGAGCTATCTTAAGTGTATCTGGGTATAAAGGATGCCTTTGGGGCAGCATGGCATTATGATAACCAGCATTCATTAGCTATCTTTTATGTACATGCCAGGGTTTGTGCCAGGAGGCTATGTTACTTCTAATCTTCCAAATAACCTTAAATGGTAGATAGTTCTGGTTCCATTTTTTGATAAGGAAACTGAGACTCAGAGTTGAAGCCCATGTCTGCTAGCATCCAGACCCCTGCATGGGTAAAATATGGTGTAGCCCAGAAGTTGAAGGATGCTGGGTTCTGGTCTTGTCTTTTCCGTGGTGACCTTGGGTGAGTCATTTAACCTCTGCTTACTTTTGTCCTTATTTGTACCATCAGGGACTTGGACTCTTAATTCCTTTCAAGCTTCAAAAGCCCATGAGAAAAGGGAATATTTAAAAGATAACTATTGAAATACTCTATCATTAGTTTAATATATATTAAATTTAAATTTAAAATTTAATTAATTAAATTTTAAAATCTAAGTTCAGTGGTTGGCTGTTCATAATTAGTCATTTCCTGATGACTTTGAATGACCAAGATCTTGGTGAACAGTTCTTACTGATGATGCCAGGGACAGATAAAAGGAGACCCCTGCCACAGCTCTCAGAAATGAACATATCTGCCACTTACTCCCTCAAGCTAGAGTGAAATCAGAGCAGCACCCGGGCTGCTTTCCACAAGCTCTGAGTGTAAAATGAAAACCGCTTGTGCCTGAGAATTTTTCTTGCCCTTTGGAGAATTTCCTTCCCTGACGCTCTTCATATCATTTGACCGGAAGGAACCATAAAGAATATTCGTTAGTAATTCCTGAATCACCTCAGTGACTTGCAGTTACTTTAGTCACTGGGACTCTTTCCTGAAATGAGATCTCTAACTGTCAAATGGGAGAGGCTTGGGGAGGGGAAGGAAGAGAGGAAAGGAAAAGAGCCTTTGAGCTGCTCTGATGGAGAGGATCAGGCTGAGAAAATGCAGGAAGCTGGAGCCCTGCTTACCTCCTCCTCTGCTCATCCCTGATGACCTTCACAGAACCTCCTGAGGGCTCTGAGGAACACAGTCTCCAAGGGACTTCCTGAAACGACAATGGCTAGGGTTGAGTGTCCAAGTTGGTCACCATCCGTGTCCCTTGTTTGTGGGACAAGAGGGACTGTTTTGTTTGGAGTTTCTTGGACTGTTTGGGTTAAGAGCCCTCAGATGTTTTACAGTCAGATGACACATACCTCCACTACCCTGCCTCCTGATTCAGGTTTCTTAAAACTCCTTATTTTATTTCACTCCCCAAAGTAAGCTTGCTCATTAAATGCTTTCTACTCAAAGTTAGTAACGTCAACACTTGGATCCTTCCAATCTTTTGTTTTTGTTTTTAAAATGTTCTTATGTAGTTGTGATTACAATATGTGTTCATACAGTTTCCGTCACTTAGCAAAATAGCCTACTTTGCATTGTTATCACACGTGGCATTTTAATGGTTAAGTAATATTAATGTAAATAGTGTTGACTACATAGTCCACAGTCAACCCCTGGTTGTTGGAGACAAGCTTCGGGGTTTCTGGTATTGAGAATCCTATGTCAGCAACCATCTGTCAGTGTCCACGTTGCCTTCAACTGCGTGGCGTGCAGTGGAGACTCCAGGTATGATCAGTGGATTAATATTTCTACCTCTAGCTGTTCTTAACATTGAGATTCAGAAGAGCAGAATTACTGAGTCACAGCGAAAGAAACATTTTAATCTAATAAGTTGTATTCCCTTAGACATTGTTCCTTCTCAATGAAGACCAGTTTGCGTACCAGCGTGTCTCCTAATCCCCAAAGGCAGGCATGTATCTCGACCTTGGAAAAAGGCTTAAACAGGGAACCTGAAGGACATTAATACTCAGTTCTGCCCAATTTATGTCTGTCCTCTCCTCTCTGCCTATATCTTTTATTCTTCTTGGTTTTGTCTGCAGAAAGGCCTCCTCTGCTTTTCTTGTCCACGTGCCAGAAAATATGACCAAGGACAAGGGTGGATCCATGAGATTGAAGAGGCAGCATGGTTGAGTTGGGGGTCTACCTAGTGATTGTCTTCTCCATTAGCCTTCTAAGATATGTTTATGGAAACTTCAGTTCTTAACCCAGCTGGTTAAAACAACTGTTTTAATTCATTTAGGAAGTCTCTTGTGTTGTTTGAGTTTGCAAGTTTTGTATACTTAAGTCCCTCCATCTTTTATAATTTCTTTAATCCATGCCGTCCTTAAAAGTGGCCGTTCCCAATTAAAGACTATAGAAACATTTTTCTGTATTTTCTCAGAGTACCTTCATGGCTTTGATTTTTATTTTAAAACCTTTAGTCCAACTGAAGTTTATTTCATGACATGATAAAAAGGAAATATAACTTTATAGAAATTCCAGAACTTTCTATCACCTCAAAAGAGCCTTTTACTAATTAGTAGACTCTCCCCCTGTTCTCTTCCCACAAGTCTGGCAGCCACCAATCTATTTTCTGTCTCTATGGGTTTGCCTTCTGAACATTTTACATAAATGGAGTAATGCAACGTATGGCCTTTCCTGTCTGGCTTCTTTGCCTTAACATGGTGTTTTCAGGGCTTCTTCCTGTTGTAACATGTGTCAGCATTTCACTCCTTTTTTGTGGCTGAACAGTATTTTCTTATATGAATTTACTACCTTTTGTTCATTTATCCATCTATGCAATTAGCTGATGGATACTTGGGTTGTTCCTGCTCTTTGGCTATCACGAAATAATGCTATTATGAATGTTTGTTTACAAAATTTTGTAGGAATATATGTTTTCAGTTTCTCTTGGGTGTGGAATTGCTGGTAACTCTATATTTAACATTTTGAGGAACTGCCAAGCTGTTTTCCAAAGCAGCTGAACCATTTAACATTCCCACTAGCAATATTCAAGAGTTCCAATTTCTCTACATCCTTCCCACACTTGTTCTTGTTGGTCTTTTTCATTATAGCTATCCCAGTGGGTGAGAAGGGGTATCTCATCATGGTTTTGATTTGCATTTCACTAATGACTAATAATGTTGAGCATCTTTTCATGGGCTTATTGGCCATTTGTACATCTTCTTTAGAGAAATGTCTATTCAAATCCTTTGCCCATTTTTATTCTTATTTTATTTTCCTTTGTGTTCCCCCCTCCTTTGCCCATTTTTAAATTGGGCTTTCGTCTTTTTATTTGAATCGTAAGATTTATTTCTCTTTATTATTTATTAATATCTTTTCCAACTTTCTATTTTTTCTACCCTTTTCACTCTGAGTGAATTTATTAGATATTGAGGATATTAATCCTTTTTCTTATTTGTTGTAAATATTTTCTCCAGCTCATTTTTTTTTAAAAGATTTTATTTATTTATTTATTTGACAGAGAGAGATCACAAGTAGGCAGAGAGGCAGGCAGAGAGAGAGAGAGGAGGAAGCAGGCTCCCTGTGTGGCAAGGAGCCTGATGTGGGACTCGATCCCAGGACGCTGGGATCATGACCTGAGCCGAAGGCAGCTACTTAACCAACTGAGCCACCCAGGCGTCCCAGAAATAAACCTTATTATAGAAGAGAATTAATATATGGTAAGCCAGCAGCAGGACAGGGAATATAACATCAATGAACTTTGTAACAGTGGACTCACAACTGGGTGAGGTGGAGGTAGGGAAGCAATCAAGTCCTTGTATCACATCATGTATGAGAATAAATTACAAATGAACTGAAGACTTAAGTGCTAAAAATTAAACAACAAACAATCCAGGGGGATATAAAAGAGAAAACTGACCAGATGTGGAGGCTAGGGTGGTGGGAGGGGCAGTTAAGTAAAGAGAAGAGCTTGTAAATGCAATGGAATACACACCAAAAAAGAGAAAGACTGACAAATCTTACTATGTCAAGTTTTTTATACTTAAAAAAACAAAAATGAGGGGCACCTGGGTGGCTCAGTGGGTTAAAGCCTCTGCCTTCGGCTTAGGTCATGATCCCAGAGTCCTGGGATCGAGCCCCGCATCGGGCTCCTTGCCACACAGGGAGCCTGCTTCTCCCTCTGACTCTGCCTGCCTCTCTGCCTGTGTGCTCGCTCGCTCTCTCTCTCTCTCTGACAAATTAAAAAAAAAAAAAAAAAGGTTTATTTCTCTGTTATCTATTCTGCGTCATTTAACTTCTTCCTTGTTTTAATGACTATAACTTTATGGGGCACCTGGGTGTCTCAGTTGGTTAAGCCTCTGCCTTCAGCTCAGGGCATGATCCCAGGGTTCTAGGATCAAGTCCTGCATCGGGCTTCCTGCTCAGTGGGAAGCCTACTCCTTCCTCTCACACTCCCCTTGCTGTGTTCCCTCTCTCAAGATCTCTGTCAAATAAATAAATAACATCTTTAAAAACAAAAAAGAAAAACTATACCTTTATATCATGTTTTAGTATGTAGCAGGTCTGGTCATCTTCATACCCATTAGTTTATAATTAGTTTATAAATCTTTTATAAATCTTTTCTTTCTCACTAGAGTTTTACACTGTAGGTATTTTGGAGTCATTTAATGCATTTTGGCATTTTGTTAAACCTGTCAACAAACTTGAGTCTAACTTGTCTCTCAACAACTGGATATGTCCCACTTATTCAAGTCTTCTTGAATGGATAAAAAAAATCAAATAATAATAAAATGATAATTATTTTTGTTTCTTTCTTTTTCTATAGGACCATGTGTGGTTGGTTAAAGTTTATTCCTTGATACTGTGTTTCATATTTTCATACTTTTGTGAATGCAGTGCTTACCAATTATATTTAAACTAGTGTTCCTAGTATATAGTAAAGATACCAATTTAATTCCTGTTCATCAATTTTGTGCTCATTCTTTGTAGAATGCTTATTCTACATTCTTATTCTACATTATTCTACATTCTTTGTAGATTGCTTATTAATTCAAGGAATCATTTATTTGATTTATTTTTTTGTGATCTTGTTTCTCTTTGAACAGAATTAAAAATTTCTAAACTTTTTTCCCCCCTTTCCTCATAATACCTTTCTGTTCGGTTGTTTCTTATTTGTTCTGGATTCAAAACCAGCTTGGAGGTCTCATGGCTACATGAGCTAGATTCTGGCTGGCTAGAGTCTTAAATTATTTTTGAGAACTGTTTTATCCTGAGTTTAAAAGGTCGTGATTCTCATGCTTTGCTTTGATTGGCAAGTGTATAAATTGTATTCTCTGATAAAAGGAGTGTACTAGTTTTCTATGACTGTTGTAATAAATTACCATACCAGTTTTGGAGAATAAAAGGCCAAAATCTGGTGTGCCTGGATGGCTCATTCAGTTAAGTGTGTGACTGTTGACCTCCACTCCGGTCTTGAGTTCAAGCCTCATGTTGGACTCCATCTGGGTGTGAAATCTACTTAAAAAGAAGAAGAAGAAGAAGAAGAAGGCCAATATCTATCTGCACTTCCTCCCAGAGATCTAGGAGAGAATCTGATCATTTCTCTTCTAGTTTTTAGTGGTGGCTGCCCAGCATTCTTGGGTGTTTTTGGCTAGTGGCTTCTTCTCTCCGATCTTTGCCTTTGTCTTCCTCTGCCCTTTTGCTCTGTGTCTCTGTCAGATCTCCTCGAGCCTCACTTTTATAAGGACAGTGGTCCTTGGATTTAGGGCCCACTGGGATAATCTAGGATGGTCTCCATTTCAGTATTTAATTTACATCTATAAAGATACTTTCCAAATAAGTTTATATTCACAGGTTCTGGGGATTAATTTGTGGCCATCTCTTGTTGGGAACCACCATACAGCCTACTACAGAAGCCATCTTGGGTGCCTGGGTGGTTCAGTTGGTTAAGCATCTGCTTTAGAATCGGGTCATGATCCCAGTGTCCTAGGACTGAGTCCCACATCAGGCTCCCTGCTCAGCTGGGAGCCTGCTTCTCCCTCTCCCTCTTTTTACCACTCACGCTCTCTCGCTCTCTCTCAAATAAATAAATAAAATCTTAAAAAAAAAAGAAGCCATCGTATAATTGCTAGTACATAGATTCTCTCCCTTGTTTTTAGATTTTGTACATTTCTGTATTTTCTATATGGTATATAAAACACAGATTTAGTTTTGTTAAAGGTTTTTTTTCCAAGTAATTCTATAATTTCCTTTGAAAATAACATGGCATGAGAATGGTCTTGTTATTTTTCCATGTATTATAAAACTGAGTAAAGTGCTGTGACATATTGATTTTCTTAAATGATTCAGGGAATCCAGTGGTGATGTGGCAAAGGTATAACAACCATCTGCTAGAAATGCAGATGTATTGTTGTTCCCTTGATGTATTGTGTGTCTCTCCTGTGGAAAAAACAGCCTACCATTTCATTATTGCATAATGCAGAATAGCATTATGTAAGTTATTGTCAACAAAGGATATTCATTTCAGAAAGTCTGGGTTTTGATAGTAGGAAATTGTTTTCATGATCCTGAAAATAAGCACATTTAGTAACCTTGTCAAATTATATTTCATTGAGATTTGAATTTTTTTTTTAGAATGTGCTTACATTTATTTTAGTTTTGATATATTGATAAGTAATCACAGGGCATCAGTTCCTCTTGCTCAGTTTTGATAACATGGCCATTGTGTTCAATATGAAGCTTGTGAGAAAATCATAGAGCCACATTAAAGTGTGCATTTCTCTTTATCTAAACTTTATATATTTTTTATTAAAATTTTTATTGAGGTAATTATAGTTTTCATATGCAGTTGTAAGAATCAATACAGAGAAATTCCCTGTATACTTTGTCCAGTTTCCCCAGTGGTAACATTTTATGGAATTGCAGTATGATGTCACTACCAAGACATTGACATTGGTACAATCCGCTGATCTCATTCAGATTTCCCATTTTATTTGTGTGTGTGTGTTACATTTTATACAATTTTATCATATATCTATCATGACAGTCAGGATACCCCACAAATCTCTTACATTGACTTTTTATAACCATATGGTTTTCTCCCTTTCCCTGGCACACATAGGTAATTTATCCTCTATTTTTAAAATTTGATCATTTCAAATGTTATATAAACAGTCATGCATTGAGTACAGAATGAACCTTTTGGGAATGGCTTATTTCACTCAATGTAATTTGCTGGAGAGCCATCCATGTTGTTGCTTACCTCAATTGTTAGTTCCTCTTTATTACTGAAGAATATCCCATGGTATGGGCAGATCAGTTGTGTTTTGTTTTTTTTTTTTTTTTTAAACTCGCCTGTTTAAGAAAATCCGGGCTGATTGTAGTTTGGGGGCTATTATAATAAAACTGCTATGAACATTCATATACAGGTTTTTGTGTGAATATGGATTTTCATTTCGCTGGGATAAATGCCCAGGAGTGTAATTGCTGGGTATGGTAATTGCATGTTTAGTTTTATAAAAAAACTGCCAAACTGTTTTTTAGTGTCTCTACCATATCACATTTCCAGCAGCAATGTATGAGTGATCCAGTTTTCCCAATTCTTTTCTAACATTTGGTGTTGTCACCAAATAGGTATATAACTGATGGATATGCAGTGATAGCTCATTGTAGGTTGTTTTGCTTTTTTTTTTTTTAAGATTTTATTTATTTGTCAGAGAGCGAGCAAGCGCACAAGCAGGGGGAGGCAGGCAGAGGAAGAAGCAGTTTCTCCACTGAGCAAGGAACCCAGTGTGGGAATTGATCCCAGGACTGTAGGATCCTGACCCGAGCTAAAGGCAGATGCTTAATGGACTGAGCCACCCAGGCAACCCTCTCATTGTGGTTTTAATTTGCATTTCCCTGAAGTCTAATGATGTTGAACATCTTTTCATGTGTTTATTAGTCATCACTTTCAATGAATATCACTTTCAATGAAACGTCTGTTTTTGCCAATTTTTAACTTGGATTGTCTGTTTGGGTTTTTGCTGTTCATTTTTTAAAAGTACATTATATATTCTAGCCTTTTGTCAGATATGTAGTTTGCAAATATTTTCTTAACAGTCTGTAGTTTGTCTTCTCGCCTTTTTTTTTTTTTTTTAAAGATTTTATTTATTTATTTGACAGAGAGGTCACCAGTAGGCAGAGAGGCTGGCAATGAGAGAGAGAGAGGGAAGCAGGCTCCTGGCTGAGCAGAGACCCCGATGCAGGACTCGATCCCAGGACCCTGAGACCCAAGCTGAAGGCAGAGGCTTAATCCACTGAGCCACCCAGGCACCCCTTTTCTCGTCTTTTTAACACAGTCTTTGGCAGAACAAAATTTTTAATTTTGATGATGTCCAATTTATCAGTATTCCCTTTGATGAATTGTTCTTTTAGTGTCAAGTCTAAGAAATCCTTGCCTACCCTTAGATTCTAAAGATTTTTTTCTTTCTTTCCCCCCTAATGATTCTATAGTTTCACATTAAGTGTCTGATCTATTTTGAATTAATTTTTGTATACAGTGTGAGATTTAGGTCCAGGTTCATTTTTTGCTGGTGGATTTCCAATGGCTCCAGCATTGTATGTTCAAAAGGCTAACCTTTCATTGAATTGCCTTTGCTCCTTTGTCAAGAATGTGTTGGGCATATTTTTGTGGGTCTAATTCTGGATTCCACACATCTTTGCTAATACCACAGTCTTGATTAGTGTGGCTATTTAATACATCTTGAAATCTCATAGACTGATTCCTCCCACTTTATTCTTTTTTTTTTTTAAAGAATTTATTTAGCTGTTCAAATTTCTTTGCCTTTTCATATACACTTTAGAATAATTTTGTTTATATACACAAACATCTTGCAAGGATTTTGCTTGGTGGTAATTCTTCCTTAGATGTTTGGTAGAATTCTGTAGTGAATCCTGGCCCTGGAAATTTATCTTTTGGAAGCTTTTAAATTAGATGTTCAGTTCTTAAGAACAGTGATAGGACTATTCAGATTAACTGTTTCATCTTCACTGAGTTTTGATAACTTGTAGTTTTTTAGGTATTGGTCCATTTCTTCTGAGTTACCAAATTTCTGAGTATAAAGTTGTTCATTGTATTCCCTTATTATCTTATTAATGACTGTGGGATCTGTAGTCATACTACTTATTTCATTTCTGATTTTTTTTTGTTTTCTCTTTTTATTTTTGTCAGTCTTGATAGAGGTTTGTCAATTTTATTAAACCTCCACCCCACCAGCCTTTTGATTTTTTTGCTCTCCTCTTTTATTTTTCTATTTTCAATTTTTTCCTGCTCTTATCTTTTTAACTTCCTTTTGCTTGCTTTGGCTGATTTTTGCTCTTTTTTTCCTTCTAGTTTCTTATAGTTAGGAAGTTGGGTTATTGATTTGAGATTTTTCATTCTTAATATAAGTATTTTTTAATGTTATTAATTTTCCTCTCAGCTACTGCTATAGCTGCATCCCATGTATTTTGATATATTTTGTGTGTATGTGTTTTATTTATTTATTTGACAGACAGGGATCACAAGTAGGCAGAGAGGCAGGCAGACAGAGAGGAAGGGAAGCAGGCTCCCTGCTGAGCAGAGAGCCCGATGCGGGGCTCCATCCCAGGACCCTGGGATCATGACCTGACCCGAAAGCAGAGGCTTTAACCCACTGAGCCACCCAGGCGCCCCTGGTTCTATGTATTCTTAAATTTCCTTTGAGGCATCCTTTTTGACACATTGATTACTTATAAGTATTTAATTTTCACATAGTTATTATTTTTTAGTTTGATTTCACTATGGCAGTGAACACACTTGAATGATTACAGTTACTTTAATTTTTTTGTGGCATGGTTTATGGTGCAACATATTGTCTCTTCTGATGAGTGTTTCATGAGTCCTTAGAAACAATGTATATTTGGGCGCCTGGGTGGCTCAGTGGGTTAAGCCGCTGCCTTCGGCTCAGGTCATGATCTCAGGGTCCTGGGATCGAGTCCCACATCGGGCTCTCTGCTCAGCAGGGAGCCTGCTTCCCTCTCTCTCTCTCTCTCTGCCTGCCTCTCCATCTGCTTGTGATTTCTCTCTGTCAAATAAATAAATAAAATCTTTAAAAAAAAAAAAAAAGAAACAATGTATATTTTACTGAGTTTGGGTTGGTGTTCTACGTATGTCGATAAGATCCCGTTAGATTGTGTTGCTCAGATCTTCTCTATCTTTGCTGATTTTTTAATCTAACTAGAAGCCCTTAGTTTCTGAAAGGAGGGCAATAGACCCTAACTGTAAATGAAGACTTATCTGTTTCCCTTTCCAGCTTTGTCACCTTTTGCTTTGTGCATTTTGAGGCTCTGTTGTTTGGTGCATGCTAACATTTATATTTAACTTTAAATTATGTTAAGTATATCATAAGATGTTGAGAACTCAAGTTCTGGCTATTATTATCTATTTAGACTGCCTTATAGGAGACTAGAGACAAATCTAAAAATAGAACTCTCTAGTTCTATAATTAATGCAGCAACTATTATTCTAAAAAATTGCCTTTAACAATTTTCTTACATGTAGAGAACTGGTGGTGCTTTATTATTTTAACATCTCTTTTATAGAATAGTAAATAGAATATGTGATTTATAATTACTTAATAAACTTGTTGACTTGTATCATCAGTAAAAAGAGTTCTAAATAATACTGAATACTGTAGTAATTGTGAAGTGGGAACTTACACATAAGTTAAAAAAATAGAACCAGAATGAAACCTTTGAATTTAATCAAATGGAGTCTCTTAAACTTAAGGTCTTGAATGGATTTTGTGGAACACCTTGGTAGATTTGATCCTTAGTTAAATTATAATTTTCTTTGTGAAATTACATATGGCACTTACTTGCCATTCTCTTATTTGCCACATTCCAATTTGTGTTGTACTTAATGATATGTGTGCCTAACAGTATACTACATTATTGTTTTTATGGATCCAGATATATAGTGTGATGGTATTCAAATGTATTCACAAAATGTCTGATGATCTTCCCTTCAGGAAGTGGAGCTTAATTCCCTCCTCTTGAATGTGGGCTGGGCTTAGTGACTGGCTTCTAGTGAATAGAAAAAGACAGAAATGATGGTGTGTAATGTCGACTTGGTCATACACAGCACTGTGGCTTTCTCTTTGTTCTCTCCTGGATCAGCCATTCTGAGAAAAGCCAGTTACCTAGTTACCCTGTCATGACGACATTCAGTTAGCCCTATCGAGGTCTGAATGCTGAGGAACTGAGGTTTGTAGACGACAGCCACATGAGTGAGCCACCTTGAAAGCGAATCCTCCAGCCCAGTCAAGCCTATGACTATAATCCGGGCCAACAGCTTGATGACAACCTCATGTGAGTCCCTGAGCCAGAACCACTCAGCTGAACTGCTCCTGGATTCCTGACCTTTACAAACTGTGTGAAATAATAAACAAGTCACTAAGTTTTAGTATGTAGCAAAAGATGGCTAAGGCCTGTAGCATTTTCTAGCATGTTGTTTTGCACAGAGTATGTGCTCAAAAATATTTATGAATTTCCTCAAAAGGCATTGATTTGACTTAGGCATTTATATGTTTTCAGATACTTTCCTATAACTCTAGCCCCTTTCTTCCTTCTTGAACCTCTTTCTGGGTCTGACCTTGTTGACCCCTGGCTCTTTCAGAGCCCGCTGTTCCCATTTACCTCAGCATGCCTAATCTCATGTCTGACACAGGGATGTGTGAGTGCTGTGATTCTGGAGAGGAGGCAGTTTGGGGTGATGCAAAAGCCAGTGTGTGCCCCTGGGCATGTGTCACTGAGAGGAAGTGCAGATAAGGCAAGTCTAGGGCTTGAGAAGCCCATGATGGTTGTTGAGGGTCCTCCTGCCTGGTCACAGGGGGCCATTGAGCAGGAGAAGTAGTCTGGGAGCTGGCATTCTCTGCTGTTTTTTAATAATGAAAATAGATGATGAGTACTTTATTTTGAAGTTTGCTTCATCTTTTTTTTGCTTAACTTTTTATATATGTATTCTTGTCACTCGCCTGGCTTGTAATCACCTCACAAATCTGCCATGGTCTTGAGAGGTTTCTGTGTTTCCTTTGCTGTCTCTGGGGCTTCCATTCTTGAATTCCTGGGAAGACCAATTAGCTGTAGCTGGAAAATCCATCTTTGAATAGACTCCAGGATATGTTTAGAGTTTAGGGGAGGAGGAGGGGGAGGAGATACATCCTGACCTATATTGTTTCTTTGTCCTTGTGTGTTATAGCTTTGTTATCTCTAGTGTCATTTTAGTGAGATTTAGAAGAGATAAATACATGTGCACATTCTCTTGTTTAATTATAAGGCCTTATGAAACACGAAAAACAAAGAAGAAAATGTTTTAAGTTAAAGACTGGTTTTTTTTGTTTGTTTGTTTGTTTTTAGGATTGTGGTGTATCCATTTTGGAAAGTTGTCGGTTATCTTTCTACCCTAAAAACAGCATATAACACAGTTTGCAGTTAATGAGTCCCTTTCTGAGATGTCTTCTTCACTTGGCTTCTAAGACACTTTCCTCTATCTTACTAGTCACTCATTCTCACTTGCCTTTGCTTCTTCTCCCTGACCTTGCAACATTGGCAGGCCCCAAGCGTGGTTTTGATTCTTTCTCTGCATTTATACCCACTCTTTTGTGAGTTTATGCACCTATGGCTTAAGGCGTCTTAAACTGATGATTATCAACGCATCTTGGACCTCTTCCCTAACGTCCATTTTCACATCACCAAGTGCCTACTCAACATTTCTACATGGATGGCTAACATGTGCCTCACATAAAGTGGGTCCAAGACTAGCTCTTGATATCAGCCTCCAAAACCTGCTTTTTCCAGTCTTTGTGATCTTTTTGGGTGGTATTTCCATCTTTCCAGTTGTTTCGATCAAAAGTCTTAGTATTAACCTTGATTCCTCTTTTTCTCTATACCCCATACCCAGTTTGTCAGCACATCCTGTCGGCTTTACCTTCAGAGTACATCTGGGATTCACAGTCAGCACCTCCAACCATGCCATCCTGTCCAGACCACCACGACCTCATCTTTAGGCTACATTAGGTGCCTCCTCACTGGCCTTCCTGCTTCTACTGTTGTTCTCTCATTTTACTCTCTCTATAGCAGCAGCGTGTTTCTGTTATAAAACAATTGCTCCTTTGTCACTTCCTGTCCAGATTGCTCCAGTGGCTCTCCATCTCGCATAGGAAAAAGCCTCTGAGGTCCAATGAGACCTGTCCACCCTGCCATAGTTCCTTTACTTCCTTGACATGCTTCCCTTTAGCTCTGCTGCATCCCTGTTGTTCCTCAGTCACCCCAAGACCTCTCCCATCTCAGAGACCCTGAAGTTGCTGTCCCTTCTGCCCAGGTCTTCCTCACATATACACGTGGCTCACTCCCTGAGCTCACTTCCTTGTCACCTTACCAGTAAGGTAAGAACTTATCTTACCAGTAAGAACTTAACCTTACCAGTAAGAACTGACCGAAGCCACAAAGTGAACTGTCTGGCTTTTCTCTGGGTTCCCTCTTCTTCACTTGATTTTTCTCCCTAGCACTTAACTGCCATCTAACATTTTGCGTATTTTTCTTATTTGTTTTATTTGGTTCTTTCTCTAATATAATGGAGGCTCTATGAGGAAAGAACTTTTTGTCTGTGTTTAACTGCTGAGTCCCCAGCATATAGAACATGATAGATACTTAGAAATTGAATCTGGGCTAGAAAATAACTTTTGTCAGGGTGCCTGGGTCGGGCTCAGTCACTTCGCATCTGACTCTTGATTTTGGCTTAGGTTATGATTTTGGGGTTGTGGGACCGAGTCCTGTGATGACTCCACACTCAGCATGGAGTTTGCTTGTCCCTCTGCCTCTGCTGCTAACCTCACTCACGCTCTCTCTCTCTCTCTGCCAATCTCTAAAATAAATAAATAAATACTTTTAAAAAATAAATAATTTTTGTTATCTTCAGAATGGTTGCCTAAGTTTTCTGACTTTACACGGATATAAAAATAAAAATAATAACAGTATATATCAAATAACAGGTCAAAGTTTAAAAAGGAAGCAAAGAATAATTCAGCAAAACAATGAGCAGATAATTTGAGTGTTTCTGTACTATTTCATACATCAACCCTTTTAATTTTCATTGCACCAACTTGTAAAAAGCAGAGATTTTCATTTTTATGGATAAGAAAACCGAGGCTCAGAGAAGTCAGATTATTTATACATAGTCAGCATATATCTGGCAAAGCAAAGACCGTGATTGCTTGTCTAAAACCACAGGTTAATTTAGCATTTCAGAAGTGAAATTTTCTTCTCACATGTGGAGAAGAAACATATAACTTAGAACACTTATCATTCTTGTTGCTTGGGTATCCTGTATTAAGGGAGCCACAAAATGGTTGTTACACATTTCTTCATCAGAGATTTGCACTTCTGGTCATACAGTCATTCTTCCTTTATACTTACATCTGGAAACTCTCAGATATTTTCAACCCTCTCTCAAAATAAGAGGATTTATCTCAGGCTTTTTAGTTAAAAGTTTACCAGAAGATCAAAACACATCTCTCTATCCCACCACTTCTGGACATGTCACCAATTATGGGAATTTTTTTTTTTAAAGATTTTATTTATTTATTTGACAGACAGAGATCACAAGTAGGCAGAGAAGCAAGCAGAGAGGAGGAAGCAGGCCCTCTGCTGAGAGCAGAGAGCCCGACGTGGGGCTCAATCCCAGGACCTTGGGATCATGACCTGAGTTGAAGGCAGAGGCTTTAATCCACTGAGCAACCAGGTGCCCCCAATTATGGGAATTCTTAATGGGCCTCCAGGCGTTGGAAATCCCATTATGGGGTTGAACCCACTTTGTTATGGGACATGCTACAAGAAATCAGAAGAAAGAGACCACAGACTCAAAATTTGATTCTCAATCAAATCAGCTGTGGTCAAGAAGGATGTTGATTTTATTTTTGGCAATAAGTATTACTTTCCCAGTGGCTTACAATCATTTAACGTTAGTAAAGAAAAAGAAGGGCCACAGTATTGACCTTTTTAAAATCTTGAGAATTTACTAATCCTGCTATTTCTTGCTATCAAGTTGAGAAACAAGTCAGGACTTCCCGGCTTATACACGACAAAACTTCACTAAGTCAGACTAATTGAGCACAGAGAAAGTTGGAATTAGTCAAAAGTAAAATTATAGCATGTAAAGAAATGCAGCCTTTTAATATTTTGCTTATACTGTAACTCCCATTAAATAGTACCTAAGTGTTGCAAAATATAGGTCCTGAAGGGTGGGCCTCCTTATAATGAGTAGTTAAGAATCATTTTTAATCAGCAGGTTGTTTGTACACAAGTATAAATTATTTTCAGTGGGTTAAATATTTTTGCTGAAAGGTTTTCCCCCTGCCCTTCTGCTTGGTAAGCTTTTTGCTGTCAACTAGCCAGACTCAACTTCAGCCTAGGCCAGATTATTCTGGATCCCTGACTCAGTGCCTTAGCACCACGTTTAAAGCCCAGCCTTCCAGGCAAGTAGGGGAGGGCTCAGCGTCCTTCCTCTTGTCAACCTTATGCAGTCACATTCCCCCTTTGTGGGTTCTTCTTGTTGCTCAGGGGAAATGCCAATATCCTGTTTTTAGAGGAGCAGCCCTCAAATTGGTGGTACCCTTTGAAATGTGCTTCGAGGACTTTAAAATACAGAAATTCTTATTCTGAGGTCAATGTTTTTCTATTTCAGATAGTCACACTTCCACCATGTTCTCTCTTAGAGACAACTGCCCCCTAAACTCCCATCCAATTTCTCCTTTTCTCTGCTTCCCTAGTTCCTCCTCTACATTCTTAGCCCTTGCTCTACTAGTACTCATCTCCTATTTGATCTCCCTCTCTAGACTGTGGATGCTTTGAAGACAGAGACTTTCCCTTTTTCCTTCCTTCCTTCCATTCCTTCCCTCCTTCCTCTCTCTCTCTCTCTCTTTTTTTCTTAGAGAGAGAGAGCGAGAGCATGCATGAGCAGGGGTGGGGAGGGGCAAAGGGAGAGGGAGAGCAAGAATCTTAAACAGGCTCCACACTCAGCCCAGAGCCCAATGTAGGACTCCGTCTCACAACACCTACATGATGACCTCAGCTGAAACCAAGAGTTGGACGCTTAACCAAATGAGTTACCCAGGCACCCCCTTATTCTTTCTTGTATTCCAAACACCTAGCATGATGAGTGGCACCTAAGAAGGAAACCATTTAGGAATGATGGAGAAGAATGCTTTCTTTTCACCGCACAGTGCTATACTCCATGGCATTGGAATATAAAAACTGGACAAGTTTGGAAGTATTCTCACTGCAGCCTTCCTACTGTAGAGTCTGGTCCTCCGACTCCTCTCTCTTCCTTTCCTGGCTGGACAAGGGGAAATTGAGGAGACTATATACAGTTTTAATTTCTGAGCTAAGAATGAAATGGGAAGTGGCAAGGAAGGAGGAAGAGAAAGAGACGAGCCCATATTTCTGCTCTTTGAAACTTTCCTCCCTGGTCCTCTGGAACCAACACAATCAGGCCAAGGTATGACAGAGCCAGTAAGAGGGGCCATCTGACTCCAAGAGCTTTCTAGAATGGCGCTTATATATATCTCACTAGGGTGACTAGATGTCTTCCATTACCTGCTGTCCTGGTATAGCACTGAAACTCCTGTCACAGGAAACCGCTCCCTGGGACCCATGAAGCCCTGGCTTTTGGTGATGGGCACCAAAGTTTGGGAGAAAAGTACAAAACCCATGAGGTGGCCTCCAGACTAGGGGCTGACAGCAGTGGTGCTTTAATGCCAGATGGATACCGCATAGATGGTTTGTCTTCTGTAGTTGCTGTCACTGATTTTCCCCTGACAACGATGGCATCTGTGATTTACAGTTCATAGGAATGGATCATCCATTGTTGCATTGCTCTAGTGAAGAGATGTAAGTGTGTAATTAAGGGTGTTGTAATCGGGGGCACCTGGGTGGCTCAGTGGGTTAAAGCCTCTGCCTTTGGCTCAGGTCATGATCCCAGGGTCCTGGGGTCGAGCCCTGCATCAGGCTCCCTGTTCAGCGGGAAGCCTGCTTCTCCCACTCCCCTTGCTTGTTTTCCGTGTCTTTCTGTCAAATAAATAAATCTTTAAAAAAAAAAAAAAAGAGTGTTGTAATCAAAGCATTAAGAATCTGGCTTTGGCTTGGCCTGTTGATTAACTGTTGTGATTTGTATCAAGAGAGTGCTTGTTAAAATGTTAACATTGTGCGTATTCTGATCATGTCTTCTAAGAATTCAGATAATTAAAATGATTACAATAGCAAAGCCAGCATGGCCCAAATCTCATTGAAAATGAAGGCTAATTGACTGTGATATTTTAATGACAGACGGAAGGATGCATACAACTGGATTGGGGCGCTAAATGACCAAAGCAGAGTGTAATACACAACATACAGAACAGACATTGGAGCTGGGCATGGAGAAGGTGGTGTGAAAGCACATAGGGAGGCTGAATCCCACTAATTTGGGCTGAGGCAGGCAAGTACTTCTAATTCAAAGGTTTTTTCATCTCCCAAAAAGATACCAATAATTAATTAAAAATAGGTGCTGTGGGGCACCTGCGTGGCTCAGGGAGTTAAGCGTCAAACTCTTGGTTTTGGTTTAGGTCATGATTTCAGGGTCATGAGATCTAGCCCTACGTTGGGCTCCCTGCTCAGCATGAGTCCGCTGGAGGTTCTCTCTCTCTTTCCCTCTTCTTCTGCCCCTCCTGTTTGTTTTCTCTCTCTCTCTAATAAATAAATAGATCTTTAAAAAAAATAGCTGTTGCTAAATAATCTGAGGCATACAACTCCAATGAATATTCATTAGGTTTCATTTCCTTATTGCTCTATGGAACTGACATTTTCTGATTTAGAGGATGCAGTAATGTGCCTGTGGGCAAAGGAGGAAACCTGAAAACCATGCTCTTTATGATGTAGAGCTGATTCTGTCTGGTCTTTTCAACCATCCCACTGTCTATAGTACAAGTTCATCAGATCAGTGTTCTACCCGGCTACTAGGTATTTTGATTTAAAATTGAACTTTTGATTTCTGTGAAGATTTTAATAAAAGCTACGAAAACAAAAAAAAGCACATAGATTGTTGATATCTTGTTCTATTTTGCTGCTTATTTCATAACTTATTTCAGACTGTTCAAATGTAAAATTTTGAAAATTCCATTCAATCTATAAACTTCTCGCCGAAGACTGAAATGTTTTACCTATTAATTTTACCTATACTCTTAAAAGTATGTGTATGGTTGTTTACCTGTGATACTGAGGCTTTTATGATTCAAGTTTGAGGTTGCTTTCCCATTTCCTGAAAATGTGCAGAAGCATTTAATGAGATGTTTGAATTTTTAGAACTGGAAGGAGATAGCCTCCTGAGCACATCTGCTTACAAGATGGCTGTCACTGTTGTCGGTTATGAAATGATACTAAAATGTTGGCTTGGCATAGAATCATATTTTCAAGTGTGGGACAAAAGGAATGTCCTTCTCTAATTTGGAAATACATTGAGGACGAAATGGTGGGGAAAAGTACAGTAAAAGAGATATTTACATTCTTTTTCTTCAAAACTTTTTAGTGATTTTTGGCCAGGCCACAAGAAGCCTTGAGAATGATAACGTGACTCTATCTGTGTTATTTGATATTCTGTTTAGGCTGTGGCAAAAAACTCATATGGTGATAAAATGAGTCCTTTTTGGAAATGACTTTCAACTTGCTAAAATAATTACAGGAAAGGGGAGAAAAAACATCAGAAAAGTTAAATAGGATTTTTCTTAAGGAAACTAAAACTTTGATCTTAGACGTTAAAATTACCTTTTTAAAAAGAAAAAAATATTTTATTATTTATTTGACAGGGAAAGACACAGTGAGAGAGGGAACAGGGGAAGTGGGAGAGGGAGTAGCAGGCTTTCTGCTGAGCAGGGATCCTGATGAGGGGCTCCATCCCAGAAACCTGGGATCATGACCTGAGCAGAAGGAAGATGCTTAACAACTGAGCCACCCAGGTGCCCCCAAAATTACCTTTTTACTTCAGAACAATATTCCTGGAGAAAGTGAGGTTTCACTCATCCATTTAGATTCTTCAAAAATGAAAGACAAACTTAATTGTAAAATGTAAAATATAGAACTTCTAGAAAAGAGCGTAAGAGAAAATCTTTGGGACTTAGAACTGAATTCATCAAAGTCATCCAAAATTGGAACTGATCGAAATTAACTATTTTTGTTCTAGGAGAAAAACCTACTGGAAGGATGAAAAGACAAGTTATAGACTGGGAAAAAATATTTGCCAAGTACATACCCAACAAAGTCCTTATATCTAGACAATATAAAGAACTCTCAAAACTCAGTAATGAAAAAAAAAATCCTGTTGGAAAATGGACAAAAGGATGTAGACCTCTCCCTGAAGGAGATACGTGGGTGAATTTCTCATTAGCCAGTAGAGAAATGCAAATTAAGATCAGAATGAGATATAATTACATACCTACCAGAATGGCTACAATGAAATATAGTCATAACAGCAAATGCTGGCAATTACTCATATGTTACTTGTACATTGCTGGTTGGAATGTAAAATGGTAGAGCTGTTCTGAAAACTATCTCAAAGGTTCTTCTCAAAACTGAAAAAAGAAAATGGATTTACTATAGAAATCAACTTTTAAATTCTAGGTCATTTATCCCAGAGAAATGAAGAGTTATTTTCATGTAGGGATTTGTACATAAATATTCCAAGAACCTCAATTCATGATAATGCCAAATCAGAAACTACCTTATTGTCCAAATGGATAATGGTTAAACAAGCTGTGGTACATCCATACAGGGGGATACTATTTGACAATACAAAGGAAGGAATTATCGATACACACGATAACTTGCATAAACCTTAAGGAAAACATGCTGAGTGAACAAAGTCACATACTGTATGACTCCATTTATGTAATATTCATGAAGTAATATAATTATAGAGATGGGGACCAGATTATTAGTTGCCAGGGGTTAGAGATTGGGGGCAAGAGGTAACATAAGTCTTGTGGTAAAATGATGGTTAATTATATTGGCGGTGGTGGTGGTTGTACAAGATGACAGCGTGATCCAGTTTCATAGAACCACACTCGCACACACACACAGACACGCACAACATGGGTACTTGCATAACTGATGAAATCTGAGCGCAGTCTTTAGAATGTACCACTGTCCATTTCTTGCTTTCTATATAGTACTAGGGTTGTGTAAGGTCTAACATCAGGGGAGCCTGGGTGAAGGGTACATGGAATTTCCTTGTACATTTCTCTGCCTCTTCTTATGACTCTACAATTACCTTAAAATAAAAAGTTTTATAAAACAATAGATATTTTAGACAGTGATAGCATATATGATGAATTTATAGATACAAACAACCTGATTAAGAAGCCTTTAGAATCATAGTGGATGGATGTTTTGGAGAAGAGGGAATGAATTTCCACAAGTCTAAAAACCTGTTCTCTTTTTTTTAAGATTATTTATTTATTTGACAGAGAGAGTGTGGCAGGTAGAGGGAGAGGAAGGAGCCTCTTCCTGTGAAGCAAGGAGCCTGATGCAGGGCTCGATCCCAGGACCCTGGGATCATGACCGGAGCCAAAGGCAGAGGCTTTAACCCACTGAGCCACCCAGGCCCCCCAAATCCTGTTCTTGCTAGTAAAGAGAATCATCCGCATTCCACACTCACATGGTTTTGTTGAGAGGATATTTAGCTTAATGCCATCACATTGGACTGACACCAGGGATCTGTGTCATGTGTGTTGGAGCTGAACAGATCTGAAAGTCAAAGTGAATTTTACATATGACTGTATTCAGTTTTGCCACCACAAAAAGAAATAAGGGATGTCTCTAAACTGCTTCAGGCTGTTCAGAGAAGTGTTATTGGGAAAGGAAACCATAAAAATACCCTATTGTGTCGTGGAGCTGAAAGAAGGAGGACATATGATTTTTTGTATGCGGTGGTGGTGAAATACGAGTAGTAGGTTAGCCCTGTCGTATTTATAGTTTCCTTTTAAGAAGGCTTATATTTATATATCTCAAAAAACATAGTATAAAGCCTACAAAATTTAAATACCCAATAAATGATTTTTAAAGGGTTAAACTGCTATATCAGAGGACAAAAAGAAACATTTAAAAATCTTGTTATATTTTTCTCTTACATTGTTTAAATAGTCCTATTAATTACTACTGATTGCCATACTAACTAGTTCTCGTGTTGTTGTAACATTTATATAACAGAGAAGGAAATAATGCAGATAATGTATAATTTGAGTACAATTACTTACTGTGTATTGTATTATTAAGTGTTTTTGTCCATTATTTCTGTCCCGTACACTGTAAAAGTTGATCACGCTAGGAAATAAACTTCTCTTTATGACATAGGTGCTAGGAACAAAATTAAGTGCAGCCAGACCTGTTGGTCTCTTGAGGTCGGGGTAGGGATGGTAAAGAATACCAGATTACTCATCTGTTTGCATTCTCCTCCTGACACCACAGTGTGCAGTAGTGACCCACGTGGATTGTGTTTTTCCCTCAGTGAGAGAATGTTCTACTTTGAGGCCCACACATTAAATGTGCTCCTGAGTAATCTGAACAGGGCATCATACCTAACAAAGACAGGGCTGAGAGTGAGGGAGGATGAAGTTAAAGGAACAAACGAAAGCTGGAAAAATTTGAGAGGAAATGGTTTCTGGCACATCATAAGAGTTCTAGAAATACTTCTGAATAGATGAAAAATGGGTTAATGAACAAGTGAATGAGAAGTATGCTAATGTTGCTAAATTTTCTAGTCCAGGCAATTGCATAATCTTACCTCTGAAAATGAAATTACGAGAATAGAGACTAAATATCTTTTGGGTGTTGGGGCAGCTGGGTGGCTCAGTCAGTTTAAGTGTCCAACTCTTGGTCTCAGCTGGGGTCCTGATCTCAGGGTCGTGAGTTCAAGCCTGGTGTTGGGCTCAACACTGGGTATGGATCCTACTTTAAAAAGAAAAAAATCTTTTAGCTGTTTATCACATTTTTTAGTTAATTTAAATTGATTACATGTATAGGAGTATCATGTTTTATGCTATTTTAGGCTCCCCAGTTCCTTGCTGTGTTCAGGATATCAGAGAAATGAATTTGGCTTTGTCAGAATATTTCCAAACAATCCAGAGCCAGGAAGCCACACCCTTTGAAAACATACACACTCTTACACAGAGATTTAAGCTTAGCTGGATTTTTGCATGTTTTCTGATTTGTCCAGCTTTTATAAAACTTTTCAGTCTCGTATGATATGTGCTCTCACATGGAAATTGAATCATGTTTAAAATTAAACACATTTAAAATTAGAGCTTTTTGTAGAAACAGAATCTATGGTTTTAGCATCTGTATCTTTCCCAAACTTGTAATACCTACAAATAACCACATCCAGCGCTAGCCTCATAGTGTCAGGGATGGAAAGCTTTTGGTTGTTTAGATCACTGAAAACTATGGCTAGAAGAGGTCTTAAAATTAATCCAAGCCCCCCTCCCCAGCACACCCCAATCTCCCCATGTCACTCCCCTCTGTTGTACAGATCAGGAAACTTGAGTCTCAGAAGACGTTTCCCAGATGATTTCCATCATGTTCTTTCCGATGCTTTCACCATATGTGTCCACACTTTGTTAACAGGAGAGAACATTTATTTTAGTATTAGGTAGAATGATAATGAGTCTAATGGCTTTTCCTCAGCTCTTTGTGTTGCCCTTTCAGAAGGAGAAGGCAGGATTGTCACGAGCAGAGATCAAAGGGCTGCTCCAGGTGAGGGGTTCTTCTGGGACCCTGGCTTCTGCTGCCCCAACTTCAGCTCAGCTCCAGGTTTTCCTTTGTCCCCTTCAAGTGTAGTTCCACAAATAAAGAAGCTGCCACCAATTTTTCTTCTCTTTTAAAGTCCAGTCTTCCCAAACCCCATATTTAATGATCTTTCTGTGTTGTTAGACTTCGTTTTATAATAGTGATTCTAAAAAGGCATTTGCAACATTTGCAACATTTACTAAGTAATAGTTTGCTCATTCAGAAGAGTATTAAAATATGGCTATTTACTTAACAAGATTCTTGTGCTTTAAAAAAAATACTTACAAAAATTATATTGCACCTTTAAAAATATAAATGAAGAAGTTGGATAAATTAGCATGTAAATGTGGGTGGCATTTGTGTGAACAATAATTCTAACATACTGAAAATAGCCGTATTCATCACAAATTAAAGTATCAAATTAACTTTAAAATACTTACAAATAAAGAGCTAGTATTATGGAGAAATATTTAACTATCTTGTATTTTTCTTTTAGAAGTTCAGCATTTTGCTAATGATACTAGGATGAGCAATGTAATCCTTAGGAGGATTATTTTAAAGTTACGTGATTTAGCTAGATTAAGCAGTCATAATTTAAAATCCTTTAATATTTTCTTTTAGTGAAAAGACTAACCTTGGGTTAAAACGTCCGTGTGCGCCTCAGTGAATTCTGCATCATTTTTTTCCTGTGGCACTTTAAACGCTCTTTAATTAATCCTTCTGCCTGGGCCCCGCATTTGCAGGTGAGCATCTGTGGTGAAGAGGAAACACAATCTGTTCTTAGAGTTCGGAGGGTGAAACCTGCCCTGCTGGAGAGTGTCCCAGATGTGTTGATGGGTGCTAGGGTTGCCCCAGCTGTGGCCTGCAGGGGAGGAAGGGTCAGGCCAACTCTCACAGATGTGTGCTTTCCTTCTGTACTGGCTACTTGGGTTGCAGAACTGAGTTGGGGGAGGAGGGCAGGGCCTTCTGCCAGCAATCCCAAAGACCATTTCTGTTTTGTCTGGGATTGGTGACTGGAGGCAGAGCCAGATCTTTTTAGTCCTCAGAATAGAGTTCTATGTAATCCTTTGGTCATACCCACCTCTATCAGTGGAGTGACTACTTGGTTTGATAGCCCTCGCTGTACGTACAAAAGGAGGTGGTCTGCCGAAGCCTCCATTGCTTTTAGAGCCATTTTCAAATGTACCATTTTCTAGTGACATGGAATTCCCATTCAGATCTCTTGACGGAGTTCATGCCACATACTCCCACAATCTTAAGAAACTGATCTTTTGCTTATGTTCCTGTAGTATGCCTGTCAATTTAGCCATACCTATCAGTTTGTCCTTGCTGTGTAACAAAGCACCCAATACCTGGGATCTTAAAAATCACCCATGATTCCATGGGCTAGAAATTTGGGCTCAGATCTGAGTGTTTCTTCTGCTAGACTTGCCTGGGCTGACTCATACAGATGCAGTCATCTGTGGCTTGGCTGGGACTGGATGGTCTAGAATTCCCTCGCTCAAATGTCTGGAGGTTGGCACCCTGTCGGCCAGGGCATCTCATTTCTTCTCCATGTGACTTTGCCATCAGGCTAATCTGAGCTTCTTCCCATGGTGGTCTCAGAGTTCTCAGCAGCTGGAGAAAGCACACCCCCCATACAAGTGCTTGTCAAGCTTCTGCGTGTGTCATGTTTGCTTTTTAACTAAAACAGGTTGCACTGCTGCCCAGATTCAAGGGATGGGGGAAAAAATGTTCCACCTCTTGATAAGAACTGCAGTGTCCCATTGCAGTAGGGTACCCAAACAGAGAATGCCTGACAATTACTTTTAATCTACCTACCTTTGCTGATAGGAATATTTGTTTTTATTGTTTTTTGTTGATTTTTTTGATAAATATTTCAAATGTATATCAACATTCAACCATACTCCAAAGTGGAAAGAGTAATACAATAAACTTCCCATATGCCCTTCAGCTGGATTCACCAATTTTCAATATCTTGCTCCATTGGCCGCCTCTACTTTTCTCCTTGCTCAAGTGTTTTGAAGCAAATCCTAAACATTGGGCTATTTCAGTTCTGCATGTTTCCATATGCATCTCTTAAAAAGGGAGACCCTCCTATGTAGCCACAATACTATGACCACATCTTGGTATCACTGAACACTTGGTCCGTAATACAATTTCCCCAAATGTCTCAAAAATGTCTTTTTTTTATAATATATAGGTCTGAAAAGGAATCCACCCACAGAAGGTCCATAGCAAGTTCAAAATTGCTTTGCTTTTCTTTCTTGTCTACTGATATGTTTTGGAAAACTGGGTCCGTTTTCCTGTACAGAACCTCCTACATTCTGTAGTCATCTGTTTCTTTCCTTGTGGAGTCCTCTGACTTGCTTCCTAATCTCCTGTATTTCTGTTTATGAAAGTTACCCTAAGGTTGAATTTCATTCAGGTTCCACTTTGGGGACAGCCATGCTCTGTAGATAAAAGGACTGTTTGCTTCCAGTTGTGTCACATGGAGGCATAAATGTTTGCTTGTCTTAGCTCTGAATGATGCTAACATTGCTCAGTGAGTTGATCCCTTGATGACCAACTGCCTGGGTCTGTTGTTTCAAATGTTACAAGATGACAGTGTCCTAATTCTATCATTCCAGATTTGTTAGCTGGAGTTATTTTATAAGGAACATCTTTTTCATCAAAGTTATTTGGTTATCTGAAATAGAGTGCATACAAAATATATTCTTTCCTTTACATCGACTGCTTATAGAATGAGAAGCTAGTGCCCAAGATATATCCAGAGTTGTTCAATAAATAGTTGTTTGGGGGTTCTCTCTGTTACTTTCTTTTTGTTGTTGTTGTTATTTGAATTCATGGGTTTTAGATATTCAGTGTGTTTCAGTTAATTGCCCTATTTTTTTCCTTTGGGGAGGGTTTCAATTGTTTCATCTTTGGCCAGTGAGAACTGCTGGTTGTTGGCTTCTGTATCCCTTTGATTCATTATTCTCTGAGAACTTCCTTGCTTTCTGGCACAAAGTATCTCAAGTTTATCTTGTATATTTCTTGTTCCAGCTCTGTAATCAGTCATTCCTGGCTGGAGACTACAATTTGGGCACTAGATGTGCTTGTTGATATTGGGTTTTCATCCTTTGTAGTCTTTTTTGTTGGCAAGAGCTAGGAAATCTCTATAATACACATACACATATATATTTTTTAGAGATACCTTAAAAATTAAGTTATACTGACTTTTTAAAAATTTAAATTAGAATTACAAAATTTTTATTTAACTTTTATGATTCTTATACTTTTTTCTCTTTAGTAGAAAATCTTGGTTCATAAGAATGTTAATATACCCTACTATTGATATATTAACTAATAATATAACCAGTATAAAACCATACACTATAATGTTATCATTAGCAGATACTAACATATTATTAGCATTATCACTTTGAAATTGTTATATATTTATACGTAACCTTGAAGCTATCAACTACATAATGTTAATATTATATGCTAATAATGCTAATATATTAAATATACTAATATATTTGTTAAGACATAAATAAGAGCTAAACATTATATATAGGTTAATGAACTAATGAATATATAACAATTTTATATTAGTTAATGTACACATACAAAAATTAACAGTTTCAAAATAATAATGCTGGTATTTTTACTAACAGACTACTGAATGAAATTTAAGATTTTTTTTGTAGTGCTGCTTTCCTTAGAGTATGTTATACAAAGAATCTATAATCAAAGTGTTTTGTGTCAGAGACATCGGAAATAATTCTTTTCTCTGTGGTTAGGTCACCAACTTAGTGTATGTTTTCTTCAGTTCATTTTTAGTTTTCACAGATATTTTTTCTTCTTGATTTCATTTACTTTTTAAAATATGTAAAATATTTTTATGTTTTCAAAGTTGAAACTATATTATAGAGCATATGTAGAAAAATTATTGATGTCTTCTCCTTCCTCCAAAGGTAACTATATTTATTCTTAGTCTTCCTTCTAGTGTTTTTTTTGCAAGTATATGCATCTATTTTAGTACCTTTTTTAAAAGTATTTTTTCTTTTTAAAGATTTTTAATTTATTTACTTGACAGAGACCACAAGTAGGCAGAGAGGCAGGCAGAGAGAGAGGAGGAAGCAGTCTCCCCTCTGAGCAGAGAGCCTGATGCAGGGCTCGATCCTATGACCCAAGCTGAAAGAAGAGGCTTTAACCCACTGAGCCACCCAGGCGCCCCTATTTTAGTCCCTTTTAAAAATTATTTTATTTAATTAATTTATTTTTTTTAGAGAGAGAGCACACCCTCATGTGCATGGGTTGGAGGTGGTGGGGTAGGGGCAGAGTCAGAGGGAGAGAGAGAATCCCAAGCAGGTTCCACCTAGCTCAGAGCCAGACCTGGGGCTTGATCTCACAACCTTGAGATCACAACCTGAGCTGAAATCAAGAGTTGGATGCTTAACCAACTGAACCTCCCAGGCGCCCCTAAAGGATATTTAAATATAAAAATGTTTACCTTTTTAAAAATGGGGTTTCAGTCATTTTTCTATATCTTCTGTTTATTTGTTTGTTTTAAAGAGTCTTATTATAAAGGTTTATCACACCAGATTGTAAAGAGAATCCAGACATACTTTGGGGGACATGGTCATTCAGATTCTTTTAAATAATCTCTTTTTTAAAACCTGGTGAGGTTGGGATTCCCTGCTATCTAGAGAAGTCAGACTTCAAACTAAAGTGGAGTTGGGAGATTTCTTCTGATCTCCATTTACTGTTTGAGGCTGAAAAAATATCCCATAGCAATTCTTTTACAAACACCAGTCTGAGAAAAAAAGCTGTTCCCGAATGAATAAGAACTGTGAAACTCCAGGGGTATCTTCCGTGTTGTCCACTATGGCTTTTGGGTTTACATTCTGCCTCATTCATAGTCATGTTCACAAACCTGAACTTAAGAAAAGTCTGGAGGCTCAAAATGAACATGTTTAAAATAATTTTCATAAGATTTGGAAAGGAGGAAGAATCAGCAGAAGTGGAAGAATATCAGAGAAATCAAAGAGTTAAAATTAGCAGAATTTGATGCAGTTTAGTTAATAATGTAACAATGTTAATTTTTTAACTTTTAATAAATTTAGCACAGTTATATAAGATGTTAACATTAGGGGAAGGCGGATAAACTCTGTATTATCTTTGCAACTTTTCTTTATAGCTAAAATTACTCCAAAATAAATTTTATTTAACACACACACACACACACACAGAAGGAGCTGCATTCAATAAAAAAGTATACTTAAAGAGCTTCAACAAATCAATAACAGAAATAACCTAACAAAAAAGGGGGGGAGTAAATGACATAAACAGGAAGTAATACACCATTTTTGTCTACCAGATGGGCGAAAATTTAAAAGATTACTATTATCAAGTGTTCATATGGGTGGGGCAAACAGGATAAGTTGATCCGGTATTTTTGGAGGGATGGTAAACAGTAACAGTTTAAAAAATTTATTTCAAATAAACATATACCTCAACCCAGAAAATTCCCTTTAGGATGTCTCTCTTAGAGGGAAACTTCACATGTGCACAAGAAAGCATAAATAAGGATTTTCACTGCAGCAGCATAATATCAAAACCATCTTAATTAGACAAATTACAGTAAATCTATGTTATGGAATACTAGGCAGCCATTTTTAAATGATGACATAGATTTTCATTGTTTGACATAATCTCCAAGATAAAAATATTAAGAGGAAAAAATTTGCAAAAGTAAATATTGCCTATCATTTGTTTTCTAAAAAACCTGTATATTCCTGTATATATACACAGCCCTCCCCTGTTTCTCTTTGTTTTCATATGTATGTGTAAATAAATACACAGAAAGTGATCTCGAAAGACATACTCTGGTTCAGTTTAAATGCTAATATTCCTGGGTAATAGGAGTGGGAATGAGCATGGGGTCCAGTTGGACTCTTAAAAAAATGTCTATTGCTTCTTTCATAGAAAGAACATATGCCTGCAGTAGTTGTGAAATTAAGGTGAGAAAGAAAGAATACCAAAGGACTTGGGCATGTCTTGACAACAGAGAGACCTAGAGGTGATAGGGAACTTCTGAAAAGCTTGTCACGAACTCATTGAATGAGATCTAAGGGGAGAGGTGGTCTCTAATGTGTGGGGTCCAGTAGAAAATGAAAGTAGGGGACCCTTTGTTCAAAAAGCAAAAAAAAAAAAAAACTGCCATTAAAGTTATTTATAATTTTACCATTTATCTATTAAGCAGTGCCAGTTTTAAAAGCAAAGATCAGAATATTTAACTTGTATGAACAATCACTTAAATTACACAGTCTGTATTTTATGGCGTGTCCCTGGAGTTTAAGCTGGCCAGAAGAGACAAGCCCAGCTGTACTCTAGATAGGGAGGATAGAGAGGAGAGAAGACCCCATTTCTGGGGGGATCACCCCTGGGCCTGGTATAATCGTAGCCAGTATAGACCCTCACAGGTCCCTGGGGGGCCCACTTGCCTTCTGAGCCCACTGGGACCCTCTTCTCACAAGCCACCTGACCTAAATGCCCAAGGTAAGGACAGGTTCTGGGGGAGTCAGGCTACAAGACTGCCGCTCCAGCCCATAGCAGACAGCAACTACCAAGGATCCTTAAGCCTCTACCCCCAATAGCGTGGTACTCCAATGGAGGCAAGGCAGGAGACTCACCCCCACCAAGATATGGCCTCCTGTCAGCCTGGGGCTCTTGCCCAGACCAAGGTGCTAAGGGTACACAAGCCTGACCCCAACCCTCTCCCAGATCTTTGTGAGGGACAGAGGGCAGGGAGGGGGAGAGAGCACAGGCAGGGACTTAAGAAACCCCGGGAGTGAGTAGCTGAGAAGCCCTTCAGGGAGGCTAAAACAAACAGGATCGCATGTGAGCTAAGGTCCCCAGCGCATGCCCCTGTGTCCCATCACCTTCACTTAAAAAACACAAATCCAAAGCAAAAACCGTTAAGATTCCAGACAGTACTGCAGAGCACTAAATTCCATGTAGGGCCCTTCTCAGCAGCTGCGCCAATTGCATACCATCAAAGGTAGCCTGGGTAGGGTCAGGGTTGCCACCTTGACCCTCAGCCGCACCTGCTGTTTTTTATGTGGAAGACGTCAGAGGAAGCTTGAATTCTGAGATGTAGAATCCTTTGGCTGAGAAAGCATGAAAATGGTGGTGAGTTAGAACAAAGCTGATAGAGCCAACCAGCCCCGGATATGGGGTTTAGAGCCCAGGGAGGGCAGAGGACAGAAGAAAAGCAGATGTACAGGGTAGGTATATCATAGTTTGTCAGGAAGGGAAGGGAGTTTCCATTCCATAATTTCTTTTTTCCTCTAGGAATCACTGCTTGGCCTTGGGTGGAAGTCTTTGAGGAATCCTTAGGAGAGCATAGAAGATAGGAAACAGGAGCTAGAGAGAAGGGGAGGCAAACTGCTCAGAGAGGAGTTAGAGGCTTGCTTTGCGAGTCTGGCTGGAGTCATGGATTCCATTGAATTATGGAGCTAACAATAGGCCTGGTTGTGTGAAATTCAGGACCCAAAGAGAAAGCTCTGCCCTGCCCCAGTCAAGGGAAGGATGGCCTCACTCTTGTTTTAGGGAGGACTGTTCTTTATTCTCAACTGAATGAAAAATGACTTTTTAGTGTTTATATGTCCTTCTGAAAATGAAATGATGGTGATAGTAACATTCTTTTGATTTTTTTTTATTGTGGCAAAATGTACATAATATAAAGTCTACCATTTTAATCATCTTTAAGTATATGAATGTTTGTTTTTAAATGTCATTGCTTTGCAAAATAAGTGAAAAAGTTGGTAATCCTATAATGCATCCCTGAAGTGTTCTGTTTTGTTTTGTTTGAAATTTTACTGGTCTGTGAAGTCTGGAAATTTTATGACCCTTAGAAAGCTATTCTTTGGTTTATTTTTATTTTTATTTTTTTAAGATTTTATTTATTATTTATTTGACAGACAGAGATCACAAGTAGGCAGAGAGGCAGGCAGAGAGAGAGGCTCCCTGCTGAGCAGAGAGCCCAATGTGGGGCTCGATCCCAGGACCTTGGGATCATGATCTGAGCCGAAGGCAGAGGCTTTAACCCACTGAGCCAACCAGGCGCCCCGCTATTCTTTGTTTAATCTTGTTCTATGACTTTATTGGCAGAGGAAAACTCTGAAGCAATGTATAGAATTTATTTTAAAAGATTTTATTTATTTATTTGGCACAGAGAGAGAGAGCACAAGCAGGAAGTGTAGCAGGCAGAGGGAGAGGGAGAAGCAGATTGGAACCCCAATCAGGGAGCCCAATAATAAATAATAAATAAATAAATAAATAAATAGGCCTTTCTGAGGATAATTTTTTTTTTTGTAATGGAAACAAAATATACAAAGTAAAAGGAAACAAAATATACAAAGTAAAATGCAGGCATGAATATAGTTGTTCCTTTGGTCAAGGCTGTTGTAATAAATGGTTCTAGCTAAGATTTACAGCGGTTTTGTGCAGCTCTTTTTTTTTTTTCATTCTGAGCCGCAGACACCAAAAATCAGAACCAGAAAGTTCTCTTTCTGAGTGTTGTGGTTTTTTAGTTTCCTGTTCAGTTTGCATTAGATGATCAGAAAAAACATAATCTGTGCAATCGAAAGAGGTTCTTGGTTAAACTCGATTGTTACTCTAAATGAGAATCTCAAACTTGCTTGTATTTCTTCCCATGGATGAGTCTAGAGGAGCTATAACCACATTCACACCTGAACAGTAAAGTTGTGGTATAACTTTAGTTGTTCAGTGGATAAACTCTCCATTGTTAAAGGGGCAACTACCTGAGATTATGCTCTATGCTTTCCATTTCTTATCAGAGCATTTCCCTAAAAATAAACCATTGAAGATGTGTTTTTAAGACTTCACAGTAGTGTTTTACTTTCATTTTTACAAGTGACAAAAACTTTCTCTTGCTACTCTAGAGAAAAGGAAACACATAAAACATGTTATACAGTTTACTTCAGATATTACAAATATCACTGAAAAAATTTTAAAGATATTTTTTCAGTGAGATATTTTTACAAATGTAACTTTTAAAGCAAGGTATTCTCAAGGTAAAAATTTTTTTGCTTGATTTCAGTATGTCTTAAACCATGGCAAAAATAAAATAAACTAAAATTGTAATCAGATATACTGGATCTTTGGCAAATTGTTGTAATAAAGCATTTAAATGATATACAGAAGACTTGATGAAAAGTGACAAATGATAACAAAAGAAAAGCTTTGGTGCATTTTTAGGTCTCCAGGTTTAGGTGCTATTAAAAACAGGATGCCTAGTTCTAGGCAGGTTATGCTGATTGCATGCCTTAATATATGATAAAAGTAATAAACACATGAAAGGTTTCCAGTAATAAAGCAATAAAGACATGAAAACTCTCCATATTTTTTAGAAACAGTGCTTGTTTCTGGGGCACCTGGGTGGCTCAATGGGTTAAGGCCTCTGCCTTCGGCTCAGGTCATGATCCCAAGGTCCTGAGATCGAGCCCCACATTGGGCTGTCTGCTCAGCAGGGAGCCTGCTTCCTCCTCTCTCTCTCTCTCTGCCTGCCTCTCTGCCTACTTGTGATCTCTGTCAAATAAATAAATAAAATCTTAGAAAAAAACCAAACCAAACAAAAAACAGTGCTTGTTCCTAAGGAGATTTTAATTGCAATTCTTTTTTTTTTTTTTTTTTAAGATTTTATTTATTTATTTGACAGAGAGAGAGAGACAGCGAGAGAGAGGACATACAAGCAGGGGGAGCGAGAGAGGGAGAAGCAGGCTCCCTGAGCAGGGAGCCTGATGAGGGCCTTGATCCCGGAATCCTAGGATCATGACCTGAGCTGAAGGTAGAAGCTAACGACTGAGCCACCCAGGCACCCCTTAATTATAATTCTTAAAAGAATAAATAATACTTTGCCCCCAAACAAAAAAAATTACACCATAAGCTTAAAACAAAAGTGACTTCAACCATTTCTATGGAGTGGGGGAGAGGAAAGAATAAGGGTTTGATTTGCAGAATGCTTTTTTCTAGCTCAGATAGCTTCAGTTGCAAAAGATATGAAAAGGTTACTTTGGGATCTTTTTTTTTTAAGTTTTTTTTTTTTTTTTTAAGATTTTATTTATTTATTTGACAGAGAGAAATCACAAGTAGATGGGGAGGCAGGCAGAGAGAGAGAGGGAAGCAGGCTCCCCGCTGAGCAGAGAGCCCT
>NC_081569.1:19449930-19465077 GCF_022355385.1 Mustela nigripes
TTTTTTTTTTTTTTTTTAAGATTTTATTTATTTATTTGACAGAGAGAAATCACAAGTAGATGGGGAGGCAGGCAGAGAGAGAGAGGGAAGCAGGCTCCCCGCTGAGCAGAGAGCCCGATGTGGGACTCAATCCCAGGACCCTGAGATCATGACCCGAGCGGAAGGCAGCGGCTTAACCCACTGAGCCACCCAGGCGTCCCTACTTTGGGATCTTAATAGATATTTGTATATGATATACAGATATTTCTTGGCTAGGAGAAGTTTGATCTTTCCATATAGTTGAATTCCAAACAAAATCATTGTTTGAAACCTGGTGTTTTTGCCTTTCCCCCCTTTCTTGTGTACCTTTTATGGCACTAGGTTAGGTAATAATTTTAAAATGTTATTTATTATTTCGAAGAATTTCTGACATTTGCGGAGAGCTTTACATTTTACAAAGTGAGTAATAATGAGGCTGGGAATGGTTTCTTAGGTATTTGGCGTTTAGCAAAGCAGTCGGCATTGTGGGAAATGTTTGCAGAGAATGGTTAAACTTGGACCATGGGCTGCAAGTCTTTAACCTCCTTTTCTGCCCAGATATGGGCTGGAGACTGGCTTCAGAAATGGAAGGCCCCCTGAGCCCTTCACTCACCACGAAGAACTGCAGCATTTTGGTTGCCAAAAATATACTTTGGAAATCCCTGCCTACAGAGGTGGGTGAGACTTTGGATGTATCTTGAGGCCTAATGTGGGTGGGCCACGATATCACAGTTCTCTTGGGTCTTTCCCAGTCTGCTTGCCCAGGAGTGCCCACAACCTTCCCAATTTTAGTTTTAGCACCATCGGTTTGTCGAGAAGGAGAGCAATCATTTCGATCCTGTTAGGAGCACTTTAGAGATGAAAGCCAGGACGTGCTTTACGTAAAAACGCATTCTGCTTTCAGTGGGAAAGCAAGGCCCAGGCATGTGGTGACAGCTGTGACCATCGATATTCACGACGTTAAGGAAACTGTTGTCAGGAAAGGTGGCCAGCCTTTCCAGCAGCCCTTTTGCGCGGGGGCTGATCAGTCGTGGCTTGAGGAGCCAAGTGGACAAGTCTCTGCTAGAAATCGAAAAAGCTTTGGTATACAGGGGCTTTCTTCTCGGGGACGGTTTCTGCTGGACCTTTGATAAAAACAAACAGGAAGACTCGCATGCCAGCGGAAACTGTCCACCAAGTACTTCGGAAACTGGGCTTTTCCTTCCGAGACTGGGCTTTTCCTTCCGCGACTGGGGTCGGACCTCGGGAGGAAGCGGCTCCGCCCCCGTCGTGGCCCCACCCCCATCGTGGCCCCGCCCCCCGCCCAGCCGGGCATGCTCAGTGGGCCGGGCCGGGCCGGCAGGTTTGCGTGGCCTCCCGCAGTTGCGGGCGCTGGCTCAGCCCGTGGGCGCCTGGTCCATTCTCCGCGGTTGGGTCCTTTCCCCGCGGCTGGCTCCAGGGAAGTTACGTGCGGAAGCCGGCTTCTGAGGAGCCACCGGGCGGACTGCGGGGACGGCCGGACGCCCCCGAGGCTAGCCAGTGGCGAGCGGGCGGGGCCGCCGTGTTCGGGCTGTGGGAGCTTTGGGAGGCCGAGCGAGTGGCCGCACTCGGAGGGAGGCGCCGGCCGGGCGTGCCCCGCGGAGAAGACCCGGGCGGGGCGGGCGGGGGGGGCGCTTCCCGGACTTTTGTCCGAGTTGAGTCCCCTCCCCGTGGGCCGTGCCTCTGCGGCCGCCCCCGCCCCCGACACCGCTTGCTCCAGGGAGATGTTTATCTGGTCTGTGGCGTGAGGAGCCGGCGGGTTGGTGGCTCGGAGTTTTGGGTCCGAGGAACCTCGCGCGGCGCTGGAGAGAGACAAGATGTCCGCCAGGGCCGCGGCCGCCAAGGTGAGCGTCTCCGAGGCCGTCAGGGCCGATCCCGAGCGAACGCGGCCGCCCGACCTCGTCGGGCCCGCGCTCCGCGCTCCTCCCCGCGGGCTACTGCCCAGGCGCCGGGAGCGGCAGCGGGTGGGCCGGGCTGGCTGGAGCCGTGGGCTGCTCGGAGCCCCGCGGGCGGGCGGAGGGCGGGGACCCAGGAGGGGGCGGCAGGCGCGCAGAGCTGCGGTCCCGGGCAGGTGCATTGCAGCCGGCGTCGGTGCCTGGCTCCGGCTCGCGGCGGGCGGGGACGCGCAACAGGTCCGGCGCCGGCAAACTCGGCGGCAGGAGTGGGTTCTGCCGACACTCAGGGCGAGACTGCGGCGGGCGGGAGGTCGGGGTTTGGGGTGCCACCTCCAGCAAGCCGGTAGCTGCCGTCTGTGGAGGAGTGGTTGGTCACCGGCGAAACCGTGTAGTTTCGATCTGATGTCACTCTCCGTGGTATGCGCGCGCTAGTGATAAGACATTGAGGCAGCAGAACACTCAGTGTTTTGTGTGTAGCAGGTCGGAATTTTTTTCCGCACTGTGTAATTTGCTTAAGGTAGCATTGAAAAAGTGAACCCCTTAACACTTTTAATAGTTTAATTTGAATTAAACTTTCAGAAGTAACACAAAATACTCCTACAAATGGACAATGCGATGAAGTCTAAAAAATAAAATTAAGAAAGACTTGTGGGTTTAGCGAAAAGTAACACTTTTTTCCTATCAGTTTTTACATGTGCTCTGAAGTCCTAGGACATTTTTCTCAGTGCTGTGAAACTAACTTGTATGTTACGTCAAAAAGCTGAGTTTCGTAAACTCAGTTAAAATCCCCCTTTCCTTTTCTACATTTAGTCTTTCTCATCATACAGTAGTACCTGCTCTTTTTAACAATTACAGGCATACGGAAATGTGAAGAGTAAAAATCCTTTTGGAAAGTCAGTTCATTACTTCAAACAGTATCGAAGTACATAAGAAGGTAGTGGTTTTATGTATTTATTTTTTGCTGGAAATGTTTATTCATAGCATCTGGAACAGGGTATAATATGGTCCTGAAGTTTCTGAACTCGGGACTTTGTTTTCTGGGAGGCGGAGATTAGCAGTTACATTTAGTACTGAATATATATATATTTTAAGGAGTATAATACTCGTTTTTTAAGAAAATTTTAATTTGTGCCTTTTTGACCTTATGGTGATGAAGAACAATCTAGAGATAAAATTTGAGCCAATGACTTAGAACAAAAAGCAAAATTTTGCTTAGATTTTAAAGTAAGTTCGCTCACTTAACCTTTAAGGGAGTTTCCTCTGAGAGGAGGAAAGGCTTTGTTTCTGTATTACACATAGTGTCACTTTGTTTCTGAGGTGTGATCTCTGGTACTTGATATCCAAGACAACACACTTCATTTTATTATTATTACTATTTTATTATTTTTGTAATTAAAATAACACTACATGAGGAAAATAAGACAACATACCCTTAAAAAGATTATTTGAAGTATGGAGAGAGGTTAAGTTTTCAGTGGATTGTTAGAGTAAGATTTAGAAGAAACAATATTTTCCTTCCTGAATTACGGGATTGATAATGGCATTTTGAAAAGCATCAGTATTTAAATATTACATTGTAGGGACGTGTATTCATAAATATTTATGAGTAAAACATGAGTTGAAAGTTTATTTTGTTTAAATGCTGTATTATGCGCTTACCACAAAGTCTTCTGTAGAACAAGGCAGGCAGGCCATGAAAAAATAGGTGAAGTGAAAGAATATTCAACCTTTTCTCCAAGTCACATTTAATATCTTGAGGTGACTGAAGTGCTTACTGCAAGCCAGACTGTGTATTTAATACTTTACACGTGATACTTGTGTTCCCCTACCCTAACCCTCAGCTTAGAAAAAAAACAAAAAGAAGACATTAATTTTGCAGCTTGCTCTTTTGTTTTAGCAGAGGAGTTGTAGATCAACTCTCTAAGCCAATATTTGTGGTTCTATATTCTTTGTAGTAGTTGGGCAGTCTGTTATCCCAAGAATATGCTGCCTTATTGACATTTAACCTGCTTTCAGGATTTTGCTATTGTAATAGGTAGCTTTATATTTATATCTGTGCATCAGTATAGTGTGTTATGTCCTTAAAAATGGAGTTTTGGGGTCCAAGGGTATGTGCATTTAAAATTCTAATAAATTCCTCTAAGTTTTTCTCCAAAAAGAGCCTGCCTAGGAATAAATACAACGTTTGTTGGTAAATTACGTGTTCTTTTAAAGGACATAAAATCTGAATAAATTAGATGAGGGAGATGGGGAGAGTCAGTATTGTAGAATATAACAGTTTCCCCAAGTCGATATATACACACATATACATGTACTATAATTCCAAATAGAATTTCAGTGGTATTGCAGAAAACTTGGCATATAATGAGAAAGTTTATCTGGTAAAATAAATGAATGATAGCCATGAAATTTTGGATAAAGAAGGCCCTCCTTGAAAACCTAATGTGTTATAAATTCAGAGTAATTTAAAGCAGTCTTTCAGCTCAGGAGTAGACAGTGGAACCACAGAATCCAGGAACAGTATTGTATTTGAGTTTTTGGTTAGTATCATCATCAGCATTTAATGTGTCAGGTATTGTTCTAAGTGCTTAACATAAATTAACTGATTTAATTCTTATAGTATCCTATGAAGTGAACATTACTATTACCCCTACTTTATGGATGAGGAAGTTGAAATACATAAAATAATTTGCCTAAATTCAGTTAGCGAGAGAGAAAAGTTAGGAAAATATGATAAAAATAGGGGAAAGGATGGGTTATTTTTACTAAGTGCTGGGACTATTGGTTATCCTTTTTTTAATGGTAGTTTCCTGCTTTAAACCACAGGCCAAAAAAAAAAAAAAATCCAAATGAAATGTTTGAATAAGAGCAAATAAAATAGATTATAAAATACTAGAAGAAAGTGTAGAAAACTTTTTAAAAAAATACACCTGGGTGGAAAGGGCCTCTTTGTATGTGATGTTAATTTAGGAAATAATTAAAGGAAAAGGTTTTTGTATGTGTAGTATACATGAATTGCAAACAGAATTGCTAGTGCGTCTGATAATAAAATTCTAGAGTTGAAAACGGGAATTTGAGGGTCGTTCTCTATCTCACCAAGGAATTAATGATGTAAGAAAATGGTGTGAATAATTATTAGGAACATTTCCTATTGGTTGAATCACAGAAAGTGGCTGAAGGAAGTTGCAGTGTCTTCTGGATTTTCAAGCTGTTTCACTTTGGAGGAAGCAATAAAATAGAAGATTGTACTATCATAAATGCTTACTAGATTTTGCTGCTTAAATGTTTCCATTATGTTTCAGGAGCAGTATTTTTTTTTCTTGTAGTAATCTCTAAAATTATAGCATAATGAAGTATAAAAATAATTTATATCACTTCTTAGGAATTGATTTATTATATCAAGTGAGGTACAAGGTACTTTTCTTTATTTTTAATTTATTTTTATTTGCTTATGTATTTTAAAAAGCTGGGTGTACACTTGAACTCAGGGCTTGAACTCACAACCCCGAGATTGAAACCTGAGCTGAAATCAAGAGTTGAACACTGAAATGACTAAGCCACCCAGGCGCCCTTGGACTTTTCTTAATAGCTGAACATTTGAAAGTTAAGAACTGTAGAAAATTAGTCTTTACAGATAGGAATTGTGTCCTTTATGGCTGGTACAATGTAGTTTTAGTTTAGGTGCTTACTGACCAGTGCGTATTTGCCGCATATTGCTTTAAAAGTAAAGGGAAAACTCAGTGGACTTTATGAGAATTTAGTTGATTGTGTCTGCCAACTTTTAATGAGCTTCACTGTAGTAATATATTTCTGGATTTGCTAATAAGTTTATACATTACTTATTTTTCACTAGGAATATTTTTACAATATTAAAGGCAAGAGGCTTTTATGTTAGCATTTTTTATAATTATTTTTTTATGTTAGCATTTTAGATATTTATGGTTAAAACTGTAATTTATGTTCTTCGTTGATCATCCTGACTGTATTTACAACTCTTAAGTTTATTTTAGGACCGCTCTGTAAGAGAGCTACTTTTCAAATCATACTGTGCCTTTTCTCTCAGATTGTGCAATGGCATAAACTCCACTACACTGTAAGGATAGGGGATGGCCCCCCCCTTTTTTTAAGATACCAATGTTTTCATGTTTATATCTTAAACGTTTATTTTATATTTAAGAAGGACTCATCTCAGGGTCATGAAATGGAGCCCTACATGAGGCTTCGGCTCGCCAGGGCATCTGCTTGAGGTTCTCTCTTTACGTCTTCCCCAAATAAACAAATAAATAAAATATTTAAAAAAAAAAAGACTCCTGCTGCTCATTGATTATTGTCAGTAAGTGATAGAGAAGGTCAGCCATCCACAAACACCAGATAATGAGTTTAAGACCAATCTGTGGCATTGATGGGTGTAATGATGGGACTGTTCCTTGTTTGGTTTGAAGGAAAAAGATTACAGTAGTTTCAGTCACTTTTTTCAGTCCTGGAAACAATGTACTCTTTGACTTTTACTTGGTCTTTAATCTTTCTTTTCTATTTAGAGACCAAATGTAAACGCTGTACAGTTCTAAGAATAAAACAGTATAAATAAGACAGATTACCATGCTGCTAAGGAAAAGGTCTTAAAAAATGATTTTGGTGAAAATTGGAAATGTGATCCCGTTTCTTGACATAATCCTGACTGGTTAAATTTCAGTCTACTGAAAGACCATTAGTCTAGCTGTAAATTCGTGTAAATTCGTGTATGGGACAGACTACCCATCCCTGACTGCTCTTTCTAGGCTCATGGACACAACACGTGCACTTGGTATCCAGTACTGACTGAGCACGGTGGCTGAAGACAGGCTAGTGGAATGAGCAGTTATTTTTTTATTAGTAGAGTTTTCTGATTAAATATTAAATGAGACTAAGAGAAAGTTGTTGATGACTGGTATATTTCTGAAATAACTTGACTGGAACTTGCTTTGCATCTCTGAATTTTGAAAGGCAGTCTTGAAAAACCTTTCTAGTTTAGCAGCTTTTAATCTGGTAAGAAGAAGAAGAGGGAGACGTTAGAATAGTTTACTGAGGGTTTGTTCATTTGTTTATTATAGTTTACTTGGTTTTAAATTTCATCTAAAATTGCTAAGTTTCAGAACAGTGTTTCCAGTATAAGGCAGCAATAAATATCGCCCTTTCGGTATCTCTGACCTAGAGCGCTTCTTTATTTATTTATTGTAGAGAAGAGTAGCTTCAGGTTGCTCCTTTATGGGTTAGCCAGGTGCTTTATTTCCATTCCTTCTGAAACAGATGAATTCTTAATAATAAGAAGAGTGCAGTGAGTATAGGAGTATGGAATTTCATTTTATACCTTAAAAATGAATGAAAATAATAGATTCTTGTGTGATAAACTATATCACAGAAACACTGCTTTAGAACAAAAGACCCGTGTTGCCAGAATTCATACCATAAAACATACCATTTGAGACTTAATAACAAAGCCCTGACTGTTATATATGTAGTTTTAAATCCTGAGTCTCAGATGGCGCTTAACTTTGGATAGATCAAAAGATAAGTTTTTTTAGTTTGTGTTGTAGGTTTGTATCAGAACAACCTAGTAACTCTTTCGTGCAAGTGAAATGCTAAGAATTGAACTGACTGATGAATGACCTCAATCGTTCTAGTTTATTGTGCCCAGAAGGGATATGAACACAGGAGTTAATACTACTTTAGATGGATACTAATTAAGAACATAAAGTTAGCTTATGCTTCTTTTAATTAAAAAAGTTTTTTTGATTTGCTGAAATACGGTTTTTTTTTTAAATAGTATATATTCCCCAGGATTGAAAGTTCATCATTTTTTCTTGGTTATTGTAGCAATTTTCACTCTTTTGGAATTGTCACTAGTAATCTTTGGGGTTGGTACAATTTCTGATGACTGAATTAAACATAATTCAGTTACCTCTCAACTTCAGTTCATAATTATAGGATTTCAGTGATAGCTAATTTTTTTGTTGTTAACCCAAGAAACATTCATTGAACACCTTTTGTTTGGATCCCTGTCCTCTAGAAGCTTATAGTTTCCAACTGCTTTATTCTATAATAATCAGTTATGAAACTGTAATACAGTTTTACATTGTTTACCCATAAAAAATACGATCACACTTATGGTCATCTTATAATAACACAACATCCTGTGTGCTTTTTGGTTGGGGAAGATGGTAGAGTCATATCTAGAGCTTGGGCTTGCTATAACACATGAGTTTTGGTATTTTTCTTTGTTAGTTTTTTAAAAATGTTTTTTTTTTTTTTACAGTTTTTTTTTTTAAATTTTTTATTTTTGATAAACATATATTTTTATCCCCAGGGGTACAGGTCTGTGAATCACCAGGTTTACACACTTCACAGCATTCACCAAATCACATACCCTCCCCAATGTCCATAATCCCACCCCCTTCTCCCTGTTTTTTAAAAATGTTTTAATCGAATCTGGATACATCTATGTAAGTATTGTATGCATGTTTGGTAAAAGTATCTCAAAAGGAGAAAAAGGTTAAGAATTATAGTCAGAATTTACTTACAACTCATTGAGAATACTGACATGCAAGATGCACAGTATGCTAGCTGTTCCTGTTATATTTAGAGTCTGACAAGGTGTGAAATATGGAACAATTTGAGTCTTTGAAACTTTATTTCACATTCAACAGATATTTATTGGGAAGCTAGCATGTGCCAAATCCTGTTGAAGATGCTTGAGATAGAACACTGAACATATCTCTGTATTTATAGAGCATTTTAACTGTGTGAGTGGAGAGCAACAAAGAAAATACTGTACATGATGATAAGTTCTAGAATTCCTAACGTGCCATTTCTGGATCATAGCCTCTTTCTCCCAAAGATTATAACTATCTTGTCTTCTGTGGTACTCATTTTCTAGCTTTTCTTTATAATCTACCACTTAATTATGCATTCCTTGAACACTGTAGTTTTGCCTGTGAGCTTTACACAAACAGAACCTTCCAGTGTGGCTTCTGTTGTGTATGGCTTCTTTTGCTCAGCATTACTTTTGTGAGATGTGGATAACTAGTTCATTAGTTTTCATTGTATTCGTGGATCAAATTCATAGTATTGTATAAGGACTTAACTACCAAACTGGCTTCAGGGAAAAAAAAAAAGTTTGAAGTAGATTTTTGTGGTTGGTTGGTTTTTTTGTTTGTTTTTGTTTTTAGAAAAATATTGTATTCCTCTGTCTTTGGACAAGAATTAGATCAGCCTAGATTAGCCTGTCGCTGGAGTATGACAACTGTGAAATATAGAAAGCTGCTTTTGGTATTCATATGATGTTCACCTCAAAAAGTCAAAAGTCAAAACTAAAGTTTAGTTTTGAGGGTATTTTATGACTAAGGTCTTAAAATTCATCCTCTTAAAGTATATTTTAGTAGGTACCCGTTTACCTAACTCTGATCAGGCCAATAAAAGCCACAATCAGGTTTGCTTTGGACAGAACAAGTAAAACAGTCCTGCTTTTCAAAGTCTAATTGTAGGAAGTCTTTTCCATAGTGTCATGTAAAGGAACTTTGGAAGATTTATTTACTGGTTGTTTTTAACACTAATACGTGTTGAAGTATCTGATCAAACAAATTTATACCAACCCTATTTTTCTGCTGTGTTGTCTATAAAACCAGAGGACAGCAGCCCTGCAAGTAGATTTACATGTGTTGTCAATTTGAGAAATGTGTGTCAATAATAAATAGCCCCCTAATATTGAGCACTGATTCTGTGACAAGTACTCAGTTACGTCTTTTGTGTGCATTATTTCATTTAATCTTAACAACTCTGTTAGGTACTACTATCACTTCTATTTTAAATGTGAGGTTGCTTGATGCTTTATCTTGCTTATATGCTTTGTAATTCATACATGCACATGCTTATACATAAGTTCGTGTGTGCTAAAAGAGTGTCACAGAGGTAAGTGTGGAATGGTGTTAGGTGGGTTTTAGACCAGGTAGATAGCATGAATCATGAAAGCCGGGAGACAACAAGGCACTGCGGCAGTCAGAGAAATGCAAGCTGATCTGAAGGAAGTAGGTATTGCTCAGCTCCAGCTGATTGTAGGCATAGTAGGAGGCAAGGCAGGCCAGATCTTCCAGTTTTTTAAAACAGGTTGTAAATCTGGATTTTTGTGTAAATTATCTTGACTTAAATATTGTCAGCTGATGTCATTTTTTATGCCTTTTTGCTGTGAGATATAGGACCTATGTGAAAGTCTATACAGCACATACGCATTAATAAATTATTATAACGTGAACATCCGTGTAAACACCATACAGGTCAAGGAATAAAACATTGCCAGCTTCTCAGAAGCTTCCCGCCTTGCCTGTTCCTAACAGTATTACCCTCATAAGGTAGCCCTTGTCTTGACCATAAGATCCATAGGTTGTGATCTGCCTAAGGTACATCGCTGTTTTTTTTTGTTTTTGTTTTTGTTTTTAAGATTTTATTTATTTATTTGACAGAGATCACAAGTAGGCAGAGGCAGGCAGAGAGAGATAGGAGGAAGCAGGCTTCCCTGTCGGGCAGAGAGCCCCATGTGGGGCTTGATCCCAGGACCCTGAGATCATGACCCGAGCCAAAGGCAGAGGCTTTAACCCACTGAACCACCCAGGCGCCCCCCCATCACTGTTTTGACTTTATGTTTTTAAGATTCATATATTGTTGTGTATGAATTTATTCATCCTCATTGCTGTATAGTGTTCTATTGCATGAATATACCAGTTTATTCCTTCTGCTATTGATGGACATTTGGGTTATTTCCTAATTTGGGTTGTTAAGAGTAATGCTTCCATAAACACTTCTACATTTCTCTTGGTGAACACACATATATTTCTCTAAGATACGTATTTAAGGTTGGAATTGCTGCTGGATTATTTAGTGTATCTTCAATTTTAGTAATTGAAATAGTAATTGAATATTATGTTTTTCAAAGAGGTTGTACCAGTTTATGATCTTCATCATCAGTGAATGAGGGTTCCTTTTGCTTTGCATTTTCACCAGTACTTGGTGTTATTAGAAACTTTAATTTTAGCCCTTCTGGTGGGTCTTTAGTACATATAGTCTCATTGTAGTTTTAATTTGTATTTCTTTGACTAGGTGAGATTGAGCAATTTTTCATGTTTATAGTCTGCCTGTTCAAGTATACTTTTCTGTGGGACTTTTTCTTATTGATTTGCTTTATATTTTTTGAATAAAAGGCAATTGATCACATGTATTTTAGATCTGTTTTCCAAAAATGGTGGTTCTCTCTTAATGGTCCTTTCATGAATAGCAGTTCTTAATTTGAATGTGGTATGAGGGTCGTGGCACAGGGAAAGGCCAGCAAAAAAAAAAAAAAAGTTTCAAGAGACCTGGTAGGTGGCCAGATCCTATGTAGAGAGAGACCAAGTAAAATAAGGACTGGAAAGGTTATCCTTGAATAACCCTAAGTTGCTTTATATATGAGTTTAGGCTCTGGAATCTGAATCTCGAGTCTACCACTTGATAGCTGTTTTCTCATCCATGAAATGCAGATAATGACGACAGTACCCATCTCATGGTGGTTGTGCACTCTGCACAGTGCCCAGCACATAGTAAGCCATTATGTTAAGCTGTTATCTTTTTTTTTTTTTTGTAAGATTTTTATTTATTTATTTGACAGAGGGAGAGAGATCACAACTAGGCAGAGAGAGTGGGGGAAGCAGGCTCCCCGCCAAGCAGAGAGCCCCATGTGGGGCTTGATCCCAGGACCCTGAAATCATCACCTGGGCTGAAGGCAGAGGCTTAACCCACTGAGCCACCCAGGCGCCCTAGACTGTTATCTTTTAAGAAAACATTTTAAGTGCCCCCATCTTAATATCAGAGAAGAGCCATGCAGGAATTAGGGTTTTCTGTGTGTGCATCCGTGTATGAACATTTAATCTGTGTATTTATGTATGTATATATTTATTATTTGATACTGGACAGAGGTGGTCTGCCCAGCCCAGCAGGATGTGCTATGATTTCAGAGAAGTCCATGGGCTCTGAGATACTTTAGAAAAATTTATTATAATAGCATTAAGTAAGGCATGCAATCTTTATATTCTGATGGATTAGAGAATAGAAATTATAGACCATTCTAAATCCGGTGCACAGTTTGAATATCTACCCAATATGGTGAATGAGTGATTAGCAGATTTCATTGTTTTTAACTCTTGAGCACTTTGTAGTTTTCCACTTGTTGCGTCTGTATTCTCTAGCATTCCCTCTAGCTCTCCTCCCCTCCCCCAACATATATACACATACATACACATTATAGTCTCTCTGGATTCCTGTAGTAGCTGCCTAAGTATAATATACCCCTTCTTTCTCACTCTTTTCAAAACCCAAGTTTTATTAGTTTCCCACCCCAGCACAATCTCTCCTAAAACTCCTAGACTTCTTACTGCCTTTAGAAATAAGACCAAAATCCATACTATGGTTGTTAAGGTCCTTCCGGATTATTTGAACCCTGCCTATTCCTCTGGCCTCATCTTGTATCTGTCTCCTCCTTGCTCTGTGTTCTCAAACTATGCTGTCCTTTTTGGTTCCTCGTAGATGTTGCACTTCCTGCCAAGTTTCTCTGAGTTCTCTTAAGACACTGTTTTTCTTTCCTTTGTAGTATTTAAGCCTGCGATTATAAAGTTGTGATTTTTTTTTCCTCCCACCAGACTGTAAACTCCAGGAGAATAAACACAGAACTTAACACAGCGTCTAAGATATAATAAACTCTTAAATATTATTTAAGTGAGTGAAAGAAGGACTTTCCCAACGCAAGGTCTCTTGCACCTGGAAAGCTTCCCTGCCTTCATCCCTCATTCACCAAGCATCCGTTCCAGTTCTTTTCCTCAAGAACCATGTCCTGAGCCCCCAAATTAGGTCAGAACTCTCCTTTAAGCTCCGTATACTTTGTCTTTGTAACACTATGGCAACTTGTGCTTACTTTCTGCTGGTTATTTAATCAATATCCGATGTCCTTCCTAGATTTAGAGTGGCCTTTTAAAGACTCTGTTACTCACTTACTGATAATAGACCAGATTAAAGCCAGCCTGGAAGCAAAATGTACCAGCACATCTCCAGATCTAACTGCTTTTTTCCTTTCTGAAGGGAGGGAGTTGCTGAAAATTTACTTACTGGCCTGGCATCTTGGTAGCAGCATTCTTTGTTTGGGTCTTTCCTAGATCAGTAATTAATTTCTGGTCCCCTCATTAAGGAGCGCACTGGTTGGATGAGCACCAAGTGTTGTATGGAAGTATTGGATCACTATATTGTGTACCTGAAACTGATACTACACGGTTACGTTAACTAGTTGGAATTTAAATAAAAACTTAAAAAAAGGGACACCTGGGTGGCTCAGTTGGTTAAGCTGCTGCCTTCAGCTCAGGTTATGATCCCAGGTTCCTGGGATCGAGTCTTGCATCAGGCTTCTTGCTCAGCAGGGAGCCTGCTTCTCTCTCTGACTCTGCCTGCTTGTGCGCGCGCTCGCTCTCTCTTTCTGAGAAATAAATAAATAAATAAATAAAATATTTTTTAAAAACCCAAAACTTAAAAAAACACAAAGAAGACCTACAGATGGCCAAAAGACACATGAAAAGATGCTTAACATCACTAATCTTCAAGAAAAAGCAAATCAGAACTACGATGAGATATTACTTCATACCTGTCAGAATGGGTAAAATCAAGAACACAAGAAACAACAGGTGTTGGCAAGGATGTGAAGAAAGAAGAACCCTCTTGTACTGTTGGTCTGAATGCAAACTGGTGTGGCCACTCTAGAAAACAGTATGGAGGTTTTTCAGGAAGTGGAAAATAGAACCACCCTAAGATCCTGCAATTGTACTTCCAGATATTTATCCAAAGTATGCAAAAATACTAATTCATAGGGAATATGTGCACCTTAATGTTTGTAGCAGCATGATCAATAATAGCCAAATTATGGAAACAACCCAAGTGTCTATCATCTCATGACTGGATAAAGATGTGAGTCATATATAATGGAATATTACTCAGCAATCAAAAAGAAGTAAATGTTATCATTTGCAAGGACATGGATGGAGTTAGAGAGTATAATGCTAAGGGAAATAAACCAGTCAAAGAAAGACAAATACATGATTTCACTCATATGGAATTTAAGAAACAAAACAAGCAGAGGGTGGGGTGGGGAGAGAGCCAGAGAGAAACCAAGAAACAGACTCTTACCTATAGAGAACAAACTGATGGTTTTGGGTACGGGTGGATGAAATAAGTGATGGGGAATAAGGGCACTTGTGATGAGCACCAGGTGTTGTATGGAAGTGTTGAATCACTATATTGACACCTGAAACTAATATTTTTCAATAGTTATTTTGTTTTTGTTTTTTTTTTTTTAAAGATTTTCATTTATTTGAGAGAGGGGGAGAGAATGTATGCCTATAAGTGGGGCAGTGGTGGGGGGAGTGCAGAGGCAGAGGGAGAAGCAGGCTACAGGCTGAGTGGGGAGCCCAGTGCGGGCCCCGATCCCAGATCCCGATGTCATGGTCTTGTTGAAGGCAGATGCTTCACAGGCTGAGCTACCCAGGCACCCCCACATGAAACTATTATTACACAATATGTTAACTATATTGGAATTTAAAGAAAAACTTTAAAAATTTTTCCTAATCCCTTCAAGATACCTTCCTTTTTTTTTTTTTTTTAAAGATTTTATTTATTTATTTGACAGATCACAAGCAGGCAGGGAGGCAGGCAGAGAGAAGAGGAAACAAGCTCTCCGAAGAGCAGAGAGCCAGATGTGGGGCTCGATCCCAGGACGCCGGGATCATGACCTGAGCCTTAACCCACTGAGCCACCCAGGCGCCTCTTCCTTTTTTTGAAAGTGGAAGTATTTCATATCCATACAAAAGTATGTGTAGAGTATAAAAAGCCCCACATTACCATTAACAGATACGGTTAACAAATTATGATCAGTTTTATCTATACTTAGAATGCATTGTACCCTAGCTCCCCCCTTATTTTGAAGGAAATACCAGGCTTGTTTTTTTTTTTTTTTTTTTTAAAGATTTTATTTATTTATTTGACAGAGAGAGATCACAAGTAGGCAGAGAGGCAGGCAGAGAGAGAGGAGGAAGCAGGCTCCCTGCCGAGCAGAGAGCCCGATGTGGGACTCTATCCCAGGACCTGAGATCATGACCTGAGCCGAAGGCAGCGGCCCAAC
>NC_081569.1:19465177-19468433 GCF_022355385.1 Mustela nigripes
AGAGAGACAGGAGGAAGCAGGCTCCCTGCCGAGCAGAGAGCCCGATGTGGGACTCTATCCCAGGACCTGAGATCATGACCTGAGCCGAAGGCAGCGGCCCAACCCACTGAGCCACCCAGGTGCCCGTACCAGGCTTGTTTTTTTATCTGCTAATATTTGAGTATGTATTTCTAAAAGGTAAGAATTCTTTAAAAAAAAGAACGATATGACCATTATCACACTTTAAAAATAAATTCTAAATCCAAAATTCGGTGTTTGGTCCATGTAAAGTTTCCAGTTGTCTTAGGTATGAACTTGCTTTTTAAATGTCTTTTTTAAAAAATCAGGATCCAGATAAAGCCCTCCTGTGTGGTTGTTTGGTGCACCTCCTAATTCTCTTGGACTGTAAGATTCCCCTGGGGCACCTGCATGCTGTAGTATACAGCTCCTGATCTCAGGGTTGTGAGTTCAAGTCCCAGGATGGGTGTGGAGATTGCTTAAAAATAAAATCTTAAAAAAAAAAAAAAAAAGGACTGTGAGGTTCTCCCATCTCTCTCTTTCTCCTCCTCATCCCCCTAGTAGTTCCTGGTGAGGAACAAGATTGTTCGTCTTTGTAGAATTTCTTGATGCTTCCTTCCCCACAGTGGTTGCAGTATTTCTCCACCCTTTGGATATCCCATTCATTGGTGATTAGAGCCAGACCAGTTTTATTAGAAATATGTGAGCTACACATGTAACTTAAATTTTTTAAAAAAGATTTATTTATTTATTAGAGAACATGAGAGGGGAGAGAGCAGAGGGAGAAGCAGACTCCCTGCAGAGCAGGGAGCCCTGTAATTTAAAATTTTTATTAGTCACATCAAGAAGTTAAAATAAGATAAGTGAAGTTAATTTTAACATTTTATTTCATACATATACCAAAAATACTACCATTGCAGCTGTGACAGTACCTTTAGTTTCTGTCTTTCCTGGTTTTTCACAGCCTTGACACTTTGAGTGAACACTGGTCATTTTTTAGAATGTTTCAGTTTGGGTTTGTGTGATGTCTCAAGATTTGATTGAGATTATACGTTTTTGAAAAGACTCCCACAGACATAATGGCTTGTCTTTCTCTGTGCATCATGTCAGGAGAAAGTATGTCTGGTCTATTTCTTTTATTTTCTCTTCATTTGTTAAAAGAAATTTCTCTGTAAGGAAGAGCTAATCCTTCTTCGCTTCTTTATTTGATTATTTATATCTGTATGCGTTTACAAATAATTTATTCCATGGATTACAGTCAATTAGTATTAGTGTTAGTTTTGTTGCTCACAGTGTTACAGCTTTGGCCATTGGAACTCCTACTTTGAGCACTTCTTATTTTCTTGGTACAGGTATTCATGGTTCATTTTCCCTGCCCTAACCCTAGATTCACTTTCTTATTCAAGGAGACCTGATCCTTTAATTGGAGAATGGAGTTTAGAAACCAGGATCTCTCTGCCCATTGGTATTGTGGTGATGTTGTTCCGGGGACCTTCTAGCAGTTACATCTAGACAGGCACATTAGGTTAATGTTCTTCTTCCCCATCCTCTTCAGCTGTGGTATTCATTTGAAATAGGTTTATTGGTTAAGTGTTTGTATTCTGTTTTGGGTCCCACCTCCAAGATCACCACCATTACCACCTACCTCTTTCTGGTTGATTTTGATTATTTATTATTTTGGGGTATCTGAAACATTACTATGGTTGAAAGCTATACAAAAATATATGCTCATAGGTGTGAATTCTTCCTCATTCCTACCACCCCAACCCATTTTCTTTTTCTTCCCACCTCTTTCCTGCTTACCTTGTAATTTCTTTAGTTTCTCGTTTATCATTTCACTATTTCTTTTGCACAGAGAAATAGGTACCTGGGTATAATCTTATATTCCCTTCTTTCTTACATGAAGGGTAGTATACTGTATTCTTGTACTTTATTCACTTAAAGGTATGTCTTTGAAATTGTTCCATATCACTTCATAGAGATCACCATTTTTTATAGCTGCATAATACTCCTATTGCGGATGTACCATAATTTTTTCATCCACTATCCCATATATGGTCATTTAGGTTGTTGCCAGTATGTATTTGCAATTACAGTATTTCTACAAAGAATGACCTTGTACGTATTTATATTCCATTGCTGGAGATCTATCTTAGAAGTAGAATCTCTGGGTCAAAAAATAAATACATGTTTAGTTTTGTTAGGTCCAGAAAGGACAGTACTAATTTGTATTCCCATTAGAAAGTTATGAGAGGAACTGTATCCTCACAATCTTGCGAACAGATTGTGTTATCATCCTTTTACAATTTTGCCAGTTTGAGAGGTGAAAAATAGTATCTTGGGGTTATTTTGATTTCCATTCCTCTGTGAGTTTGAACATTTTTGGAAATATTCGGGGCCATTTTAGTATTTTTTTCGTGTGAACTATTTTTCTTGTTTTCTTTTTAAAATTTTTCTTTTTTCCCCAGTAGTTTATTTCTTTACGTATTAGACATATTAGCCCTTTGTGGTGTATTTTGCTAGTATTTTCTCCAAGGTTGTTCATTGTCTTAAGACTGTTGATGGTATTGTGTGTGTGTTGGTCATGCAGATACTTTTTATTTTTTGTGTACCCAGATTTATTTTACTTCCTAAGGACTGAGTTATGGTTAGAAAGCTTTTCGATACATCACCATTAAAGAGGAAGTCACTTGGGGCACCCAGGTGGTTCATTTGGTTAAGCATCTACCTTTATCTCGGATCATGATCCCGGGGTCCTGAAATCAGGTCCCACATCAGGCTCCCTGCTAGGTGGGGAGTCTGTTTCTTGTTCTTCCTCAGCTGCTGCTGCTGCTGCTCTCTCTCTCTCTCTCTGTAAAAAAAACACAAAAAACAAAAAACAAAACTTCAAAGAGGAATTCACTTGAGTGTTCTTCTAGTATTTATATAGAATACTATTTTTATATTTAGATCTATAATTCTTTTGGAGTTCATTCTTGTGCATGGTGAAATATAGATCTAATTTTATGTTTTTTCCAAATGACTAGTTGTTCCAGCACCATTTTATTAACAAGTACATCCTTTACACCAGCAATCTGAGATGTTAACTTTCTCATATCCTGATTTGTCATTTATTTTGGTGGTCTGTTTCTGGATTTTCCATTGTGTTCCACTGATCTGTTTCTCTAATCATGTATCAGTATCACACTTCTCCTTATAGAACCCTTATAGTATGTCTTAATTAAGAGATCTTTAACTGATAGGGCTAGTTCCCCCCCCC
>NC_081569.1:19468533-19567367 GCF_022355385.1 Mustela nigripes
TTTTAAAGGTTTTTTTTGCTTATGGGTCTGTCCCCCCCCCCCCCCCCCCCGCCCAGGTTGTTTTTCTTTTGTAGTGGCTTTTTTTGTTGTTGTTTTGTTTTGTTTTTTACCTGTTAATACTCTCATATGGAAACATACAGTATGTGTTCTTAATGTCTGGCTTCTTTTGTTCCTTGAACAACATTGTGAGAATCATCCATATTGCTTGTTGTACTTTATTCATTCCGTGGCTCTGTAATATTGCACTGAGCGCAGTGGTTTTCTATTTTATTACTGATGGCATTTAGGTTGTTCTTGGCTTTTGGTTATTCAGAATAGTGCCTTTGTGAATATTCCTGTAGTGAATGTGCACATTTTTGTTCAGTGATCATAGTGTTTTGCATATTGGCAGATTTCAAAGCAGTTATACCAGTTTACATTCCCACTAGTAGTGAGTTCTGATTAGATTGTTCACTAACACTTCATATTTTCTTTTTCATATTAGCTCCTGTGTAAATGTCTAGTAGCATTTCATTGTGTTTTTAATTTGAAGTCCTCTGTTGATTAATGAGATATAGCACTTTTCCTACATGCTTATTGGCCATTTTGATAACGTCTTTTGTGACGTTTCTTCCTTGAGCCTTTAAGACATCAGGCTGTCTTTATTGATTGCAATTCTATGTTGGATATATAGATATTAGCAGGTTGTTTTTATTTTTTGACAATGATCAAGTTTATTAAGCTTTTATGTATCTGCAATTAGCATTACATTAAAAACCCAGTTTTACATCAAGTTTAGTGATGTTGCTCTTTGTTGTATATGGGAAAAGTCCTAAGTGTTACCTAGATGGCTTGCATTAAAGCTGGTATATTTACTTCCTTGCTGTTGTTTGAACCTTTATCAATTACTATTGCCACATTAGTGGTAAGATTTTCATCCTCAAGATGCCTGGTCTTAAAAGCAGGAGGGAGCTTCCTGAACAGTGTGTCTCAGGGAGGCTTACCAGTTGAAACATAGCTTGTCACCTTTTGTGCCTTAGACATTTTGTGATTCATTTAAAGTAGTTTCAGGAGGGTGCCTAAAAGCATCCAACTCTTGGTTTCATCTCAGGTCATGATCTCATGGGTGGTAAGATCCAGTCCAGCTTGGGGCTCTGCGCTCAGTGGGAAATCTACTTGAAGATTTTCTTCCTCTGCCCTCCCCAGCACTGGCGCCTTCCCTGCACCCCTCCCCCACCCAACATGCAGACTCTCTCTCTCTTTCTCTCTTAAATAAATAAATCTTTAAAGAAAAAAAAAGTTTTAGGGTTTAAGGTGAAGTAAGAAGGCTGACTTTAAAGAAATGTGATCTGTTATGTCTGCATATTTGGTCTGTTTTCCATTGAGTGCTTTGTTGTTTATCCTGGTTTTTTATGTATCTTATTTAAAAATCAAGAAGATTTTTTTTTAAACTTCTTTATTTTGAACTCAGAGGAAAGTTTTAAAAATATTAGAAGATTGTTTTTTTAAACTTCTTTATTTTGAACTTAGAGGAAAGTTTTTAAAATATTAGTTTCCCTCATCACATTCCCTTTAACATTTTATATAACCACAGAACAGTTACCAAGGATAATAAATTAACATTGATAAAATAATATTAAGCTACAGACTGTATTCAGATTGATATCAAGGGGTTCATGATGTTGATTTGTATTATTTGTATTTACCTTAATCACTTGTTTAAGGTGGCATTTTTCAACTGTAAAGTTACTATATTTTTATAATTGATAAATATTTGGGGGGAGATAATTTGAGGATGTGCTAATCCTGTTACTTCTCAAACTTTTCACCCACTAATTTTAGCATCTATGGTGGATCTCATCTGCCATCCTATCTCATTTGTGGGGTTTGCCTGATGGTAATTTTATTTCCCTTTTTCTTTCCGTATTTGTTAATTAAAAAGAAAGGAGTGCTGTTCATTTCCCATTTATTTATTTGATTATATTGGTATGGACTCATGAATATCTATTCATTGGTTTAAAATCTAATACTATCATTATTTAATTTGCTGCTCAAGTTATTCTTGCATTGGCCATTAGAACTCCTTCTAATGGAGTTAGAGTTAGTTCTAGGTCGGTTGCTATGTTCTTTGGACAAACATCCTTTTTTTTTTTCGAGCAGTCCCTTAATTTCTGGTATCAATGATATTCCTGGTTTATCTTACATATTTTCACCTTGAAGCCAACCACTTCTCCAAAGAATCTTGGTTGGTTTTATTAGAGGGTAGTATTTAGAAATTGAGATCTCCATGACAGTTGTGCTCATTGTAGTTGGGGGTTTTTTTTTGTTTTTTGTTTTTTGTTTTTTTTTTTGCCTTTCTTTCAGGCTTTTTCAGCAGACAGAGCTAGAGAACAGACATGTATATAATAATCTCTGCATAGCTACATAGTTATGTATCTGTATATATGTCTAAAACCATGGGTTTATGCTAATACCTCAGATTCCAGTCTCATGGATTTCATTTTAGCCTTCCTCCTTTTCTTGTAATTTTTTCTCTCAGCAGTAGACACCCAGCGCTCATTATTTATAGAGTTTTTACTATTTGGTTCACTTCTAATATATATACAAAATAGTTTCAAACTTATACCCATACTTCCAGGAGAGAAAGACTTCCTAACTCAGCTACAGAATTTCTTTGTGTTCTTCTTGTCTTTGACCTTCCATCATTCAGTCAGAATACTGTTTTCCCCAGTTAGTTACTTTTTTTTTTTTTTTGGTGACAGTTCTCTTTTTACCTGCCACCTTCATCTGGTTACCTTATTCATTTGTAATAGAGTTAGGTTCTTTGTTACTGTTTGTATTCCATTTTGAGATTTTGAGTACTCTCCCCACCCCCATACTTTTATTTTAATGTTTGTATTTGTTTGTTTTTTTGTTTATTTGTATGTATCTGGTGAAACAGTATCTGGTGAAACAGTATGAGAGCTGGAGCTACATAAAAAGATACACTCAGTCATCCCTGCCACCCCCAACCCCTTTTCCTTTTCTATCTGGAATTTGAAAAGTCTTTTATCCATCTTCAAGCCATTACAAAATGTCAACCTAAAAAAGGAAAAGAGAGAAGAAAGAAAGAAAAGAAAGATTCAACCTAATTGTAGTTTACTTTTGAAAACTGGAAAGCACTCAGAGTTTTCTATAGTGTCTATAACTGTCCCTGATAAGAATTTCTCAATGTTTAATGTACATATAATGGTAATTTAGTTCAGCTGATATCCTTTCAAAGACATTGACCCAAGGGCAGTGGCAAATAGAGTGATTTATTTATAAATTTGTGTTTTAATGTTATCTAATCATATTTATCATCATTTGTCTCCTAAATTGCCAACCAAGGAGTGGACAGAATAAAGTAGTTGAAAATTTAACTGATGTTAACTGTAGTGAGGTGTTAGATACTAAATTTACTTACCTTCTGTTGAGACTGTCATCCTGCAGTTGCTACACTCATCCTGCAGTTGCTACACTCTTATTTTGATCATTATTTGAATTCTTAAGCTTAATGAGTTCTTAACTTGTATTTGAGAAGTTTGTTGAATCCCTGAGTGTTTCCAAAGGCCTCTCTTCATTTGACTTTAGATTTATCTTTTTTATTAGCTCTTGGACATCTCCATTTTGATGGCAGCCCTTCAGGTCAATCTAAATATGTATTTTCCCTACCTTTTAACACGTACTCTAGTCTTTTTCTTTGTACTTGATTTGTACAGCAGTGATCACAATTGAAACTGAATACTTGAAAGGTCAAGAAGGGCAGGCGTCATCTGTTTTTATTCACTAAAACTTGGGTTGTACTTTTAAGTTTCTGGATCAACCTGATCTCAGTAGATAATATTGCATTTTATTTTGCGTGGAAAAGCGCTCAAAACAAAACAAAAGCACTCCAGAGAGCAGAAGAATTCAGAAATAATTCAGTGTAGTAGTTCTGCTCACACAAGAATCCCAGAGAGAGAGCACCATTTGATTTTCCTAGTGGAGGACAACAAGCTATGAAGAGTGTTCGGCATGCTGCCTCATTTAAGAGATAGTACTAAGTAAACGAGTCTAGGTATATATTTATATATACATATAAGTATATACATATTTAATATTTAAGGGTCCAACAATTTATAAAATATGTGGAAATTTTGTTCCTTTTTTTTTTTTTAAGATTTTATTTATTTGAGAGAGAGCAAGAGAAGGGAACACAAGCATGGGGGAGCAGGCTCCCCGCTGAATAGGGAGCTGGATGTAGGGCTTGATCTCATGATGCTGGGATCCAGAGGCAGACACTTAAGGACTGAGCCACCCAGGTGCCCCTGGAAATTTTATTCTTTTGTGATGTCTTCCATTTTTATACTTTATTTTGGATTAGGCTCATTGATTTTCTTGTATCCTCACTGGTTTCCTTTTCGGGTTCCTTTGGTTCTTCCTTTTTTCCTTTTTCCCCCTAAAATATTTGTAATCCACAGGGTCATCTTAGCCTTTGGGTAATTGGATCTTTTCTAGAGGGTTCAAAACTACTTTGTTGATTACTTCTAGATCCTTATCTACTCCAGATCTCAGTCTTGATCTTCAGCCCTGTATATCCAGCCCTCTACTGCATATGTCTCTCCTTGTATGGTTCCATAGGCACCTTCAATTGAGGATGTCTAAAACTGAATTTTAATCTTCTCTTCCTGCTTTTTACTCAGCGTCCCCATTCAGAAACCTCTTGCCATCTTTAACTTACCCTCTTCCCACTTAAATTTTCTGACAGGTCTGCCTCAGATCCATCTTTTGCAGAACAGCCTTCAGAATGAGGTCGGGCTATGTCATGTGATTGCCTGAAATTCCTTCATGTTTTCCCATTGAGTTTCAAGTCCTTAACATTATATTACAAGGCCTGTTGTAATGGCAGTTTTGCAGCTTCTCTTTTTACCCTTTCCTCTTCCACAAATTGTACAACTCCGCCATCTCAAAGGCAGCTTTATGTGCAGCATCAACAACCTTGCTGATGTGATGTTTCCATTGAAACATCTCTCTCCAGTTCTTTTAACTGGTCATTCTCCAAGCTTGAACTTGAATATTGCTTTCTCTGGGACTCTGTCTCTGATCTTCAGCAGGCAGAATCATTTTCTTCTACACCATTTATGTAATGTTATAAACTTTCTCCTTGAGCCATTTATGGAGAAAGAGGTATCTATTTTTGGCCTCCACAATGCTTAGCATATCTGGTAAATGTTTATGGAATGAATGAGTGAATAAATAAATGGGTTGCTTTTAAAATAACATCTGTAAGATGGTAAAATTTAACTATGAATCTTGGTCTATATCTAGATAATGTTTAGGAGCTAAGATTTTCCTTCATTTGTAGAATAGTTGCCTTATTTTATTCTATTTTGGATTTGGTTTTATTTCAGTTACAGGTTCATCTTGTTTTGTCAGTTCTTGTGTCCTGCCTTTTCCGCATTTGATCTGTAATCAGCCCTAAAGGACAGTAGAACTGCCTAGAATTGGGATCTGAAGTTTTGGCAGGAATCCCTTCAGAGTTGGTGATCTGAGTAGTGTCTTTGCCAGCTGGAGCTTAGAACAAAGAAACCAAACAAACTCTTGGCAGATTCTGAAATGCAGCTTTTTGCTTCTTCAGAAATTGTGATTCTAGTCAGTTGATGCTGACTTAGAAATGTACGTAGAACTCGGAATCCAATAGTCATGAATTGCAATCACTCTTGATGCCTGTAATACCTTACTAATTATTGAATATGCAGCTTGTTTGAAATTAGAATTATAATTGGACTGTAACTAGAATTACATTCTAATAGAATTTTGGAGCCAGAAAGGACCTTTTGCTTGAGATAATTTCATCCAGTTCTTTAATTTTACAGGTAAGGACAATGAAGGTCACCTGTCTATGAAAGATTTGGACTCTGATCTCAGTATCTCTGGTTTATTTCATTTTCTGTTTTCAACAGCATTGTTCCAGGTTACTAGGGAATAATAGTGCTGGAATCGTGCTTAAAAGAGTAACACTTTTTCTGGGGGAATGAGACTATAGATTTACCAGATCCTTGTCCAAGTTATGCAGTTATTCACTGTTTTTCTTTTTAATAAGAAATGAGAAGCAAGTTTAAAATAAGGATGTTGAGTTTTAACAGTCATTTATTTGAATAAGTGATAGATGAACTTGATAAATGTACAAAAGGGATCACAGTGAAAATGTAAGGTATTCATAGGTATTCTTGCAAAAGGAGATCCTCTGTTCCCCCTTTTCTGATGTATCAAAGTTCTCAGTCATTAATGAACATTTGTTCTTTCTGCAGTGCTTATGAAAATAGTGTTTGATTTATTAGTATAAAAACTTTTATATCAGTTTTAGTCTTCAGTTTCTGAGTGATTTATTGTAACACCCCCCCCCCCATTTTATTATGGTCATTTTCTTTTTTTTTAAGATTTTATTTACTTGAGAGAGAGATGATCATTTTCGAACAAAGCAGAGTTGAAAGAATTTTACAGTGGATACTTGAATATTGACAAGTAAGAGTCTACCATTATATTTTACTGTATTTGCATTATCACAGATCTGTTTGTTCATCTGTTCACTTCTCTGTTCATTCAGAACTCCTCATAAGGTCTGCATAGTTATACAAACAGCTATGGATAGAATTTTGCTGCTTCTGCCACTGAAGGAAACCAAAGGCTAGAGAAGGAGGACCTTCTTCATGATTTAAACTGGGATGACATTTTGTTGTTGTTGTTGTTTTGTGGTTTAAGTGATAGGATTGGCAAGGATATTATGGATTCAATTGGATTAATGTGCTGGTCAAGAGCCTAACTAATTCCTTTTTTAATATTTCATTTTCTGTTGCCTTCCTGTATGACATAAGTTTCCCTTGTGATAAATTAAGCTAATAGGGCTGTGTTTGGCTTTAAAAGAGAAGTGAGCTATGAGCTATTACATTGCCCTTTCTTGGGAAGCCTTTGAGATAGTTGAGATGTGTACTTTTCTAATTCCTTCATCGAAGAGAGAAGAGACGTATATCTGTTTTGATTGGAATGCTGAGAAAATTGTTTTAGTATTTTTTGTTTTTCCCTTACCCAAACAATAAATTTCTCTTACTGCACTTCTCTTGAAGCTTATACATTAAGACCTTAATGTATTAGATCCCTTACCAGCAGTAGAATAAATACTTCGTATAATTAGCAATAAAAAAAAATCTTAAATACTATTTGGTTTCCTGAAACAGTTAATAATAGATATTTGAAGTTTCAAAGGGGATTTGGTGAATGTGGTTTAAAATAAAATATTCTGATAAGGAGTGAAGAGAGGAAAGCAAAAAACATAAAATACGTGATGAAAAAATGTTACTCATAATTCCTTCCCTTTGAAGATGATCATTTTTAACATTTTGTGTTTTTGCAGCCTTCCTTTTACTACTCATGTTTAAACGTAAATAGGGTTAACAGTGTATCAGCCTTTCATAACCTGCTTTTCCCTCCTTAACATTGAATTAATTTCCTCATTTGATTAGTGTTCATTTACAAAATGGAAAACTGTGGTCATTAAAATCATATGGAGGATGATAAACTGCTTCATACCAAAGAGGGTGCTTTCAAGGTACTTGCCTTTTGTCTGATCACTTTCCCTTTGCACTGATAAGGAAGAGATTAAAAAGGCAATGAAGCAATGCCACTGGTTAAAGTGGATCAAGAAAAGATGAGCTTAGAGCTATGCAAGCAGTTCTCATTTTTAATAAGTCGGCTAAGATTGGACAAACTGGCAATTATTGCAGATATTTTTATCATGTATATTTTAGTAGGACTCTCGATGTTTAGCAGAATTACTCTTCATCGCTTCACATTGATGGAGGAGTTTTTTTTAATACATTAAATCCTGGTCAATTTTTGTGGAGGAAAAAAAAAAAGAACAGCTTTGTTTCTAGTAGAGGTCTCATTAATGGGAGGTTTTGCTGCATTTGATTGGAAGATTGAAACAAAGCTCTGGTAAGGTTGGTAGTTCTTACCTATGGGAGTGAACAGAGAGATCCTTTCTCTTACTCATCTGTCAGCAAAGTTAATTTAGTTGCTTTTGAATTTAGGGAAGCAGGCTTTCTTTATAGGGGTTCATTTTCTAAAGTGACATTAATCTTCGATTAAAGATGCTGTGGGAGAGGAGAAATGGGTCTATGGCACCTTGATGGACATATTCTCACGATGCTAATGACAGCAGCGTAATAGAAAACAGATCTCACTTGTGAAATCAGCGTTTGTAACAGTGGGTAACCTGTGATGTTTAGAGAATGCCCTGCTCAGCATTTTCCTCTTCCACCCTGCCTTTTGTTAACCCTGGAAAGGCCTTTTTTTTTTTTTTTAATCTATCTTGCTTATAAATATAGTATATTTTTAGTACCCTAGTTCCATGAAATGATACTCAATTACTTAAACCTTTAAGAACATTTAGCCCAGTTTCTAAGAAAAATTTTTTTAATTCTTCAGTGCTAATGCCTTGGATAGTAACTTATTTCCTCTCAAGAAAGAGGTTCTTAACAGGAGGTGAACCTGAACTATATTGAGAACTGTATTGTGGTTTGAGTAGTTCCTGAGTCGCACCAGGCGTTCTTATAATTTTTATGGTTACTCAAGGGGTATTTTGTAGTTATTTGTTTTGCTTTTTTTGTTTTGCCTGTATGTGCATGCATGTGTGTACATGATACATATACTAGAACAAACCTTTTTTTCTTAGGTTATAGGCAAAGCTTGAGAAAGTAATTCTGTAGCAAAACTGAAACTAGGTGGAACAGTAGTGCTTAACTGTGTGATTTTAAAACAAGCAATGTCCAAACCTATTTAATGGTCTTATCTCGTTTCCTGTAACATGTATATTTATAATTACTGAGTTCAGAGGTATTTGACTTTCCTTCCTTTGTGCTCTGTAAGGAATGCTTTTTTAAAATGTTTTGTGTGTCATCAGATATTTTAAAATAGTGCTATTCCAACTTTACTTCTTTTCTATCTGATGGTAAGTATAAAGTTACAGAATTAGCTTGGATACTGATTTCAGCTGGCATGAAATGAATATAGAGCAGCATCTGTCCAAATTAAGTTAAAAACAAAGGAAGTTCCTGTGTAGTTTCCTGTCTCTTACAACAAAAACAAAAGCAAACAAAAAACCTTCCATCATTATTGAACTTTCAGAATATCCAATATTAATATATGTATTGTGGTATTTCAGTATGCAGATTGCTGGATTTTGTCACCTTATTAAAGACATTTTCTTAAAAAATAAATGATTTGTTTTTCTTTTCCTTTATCAGAACACAGCAATGGAGGAAACAGCTATATGGGAACAACACACAGTGACACTTCACAGGGTAAGTTTCTGTTGCAGTAAATAATCTGTGTATAACTCAGGATACTGGCAGCTTTGGAAAACAATAGAGGAAAGCCAGATGTCAGGAAGTTGGAAGAAAGGGGAAAAAGTTTTCTATATTCCTTTGTCTAAAATTTAGAGTTGCAATAAATTCTTTATTAAGGTTAAAAGTGAACATGATTACTTTTTCATATATCCTTTTGGTGGTTATTTGTGTGTTTGCTTTTTTTATTCCTGAGTATGATATTAAGTGACTTTAAAAAATTTGAACCATCAGATAAAAGACGTTGTATGTTGTTATGAATTGTAAACTGCTTCAACCTTTCTGAGTATATGCGCATGTATTTTAGGTTTGGGGTTTAAAATCAAACCAGGTTGTGTGAGCAATAAAATCTTAAAAGATATTCTTGATTTGAAACATGTAGACTCAAGCTGTTGCTTAAGCAATTGCAGATGGACAGAGAGCACATAGTAAACTAGGTAAGAGTAAGAGCTCTGTCTGAAGTGAGACTCTTCTGAATTTGAATCCTAGTCCTTCCTCTTTTCCTTTAGGAATGGGCAAGTGATCTAACCCACCACTAAAGCCTGGGTTTTCACAGGTTTAAAATGGGCTAATGGCACCTGTGAAGTAACCGCCTACTTAACTCTCCCCATTTCCGTCTTTGAAGAGAGCTAACTCTTCTGATTGCTCTTCCCCTTAAAGAATGAATAGAAGGAAGAAAAATAAAAAGAATGAATAGAAGGAGATTAGAAAATTTTTTGTTTGGTTTTTTTGTTTTTGAGAGAGAAGAGCACATGCGAGTTCATGCATGAATGGGAGTTGGGGAGGGAAAAGGAGAGAGGGACTTTTCAGCATGCTCCATGCTCAGCACAGAGCCTGACATGGGCCTCCATCCCATGATTCTGAGCTGAATCAGGAGTTGGCTGCTTTAATGAACTGAGCTACCAAGGCACCCTGAGATTAGAGAATATTTAAGTACTTCACAGTACTGTTTCTATCAGCTGTGTCCATTACTAGGAAAGTGGCAAGATGTAGGTAAATTATGTACCTGAACTCCGCTCATGATTATCTTGTGAATGTTTGAATCTGTATATAATAGATAATGGGTAAATTATCTTTTAGATATTATATATATATATATATAATATAAATTATTAAAAAACAGTGATGATCCCAGGATCCTGGGGTTGAGCCCTGCGTGGGGTTCCCTGCTCAGTGGGGAGTCTGTTCCTCCCTCTTCCTCTCCACCCCTGGCACACACCGCCCCCCCCCGCCCCCTGCTTATGCTATATGCCGTACGCTCTCTCAGATAAAGTCTTTTAAAAAAGAAAAAAAAACAACCCAGTGATTTCAAATAAGATATAGTTGACTTTTTCTTTATGTATACCTCAGTGGTTAAAAGAAACTGTTAAGTAATAATGACCCTAACTTTTAATTTTTAAGGCTAAAATATGGCCCAGCTCTGAAATGTGCTAATAGATAGTAGAATATTTAAATTAGTTTAAACATGTTGTAAAATAACTTCATACCTTATAATTGTTTAATTGGTTGTAATATAATTTGGTATTGTGTATTTTACCACATTACATTTATTTTCTTAATACCTTTATTGCTTTTACCGGTATAATTTGCATATAGTAAAATTTATCCTTAGTTTACAGTTCTGAGTTTGACAGATCCATATAGTCATGTAACCACCAGCCCAACTAAAGTATAGAACTGTCCCATCACCTGATACTTTCTCTTGTACCCATTTTTAGTCAACCTTGTTCCCTCACTCTAGCACTTGGCAGCCACTGGTGTGTTTTCTGTTCTATGCATTTACCTCTCACACAACCATGTAAGTGAACTCATACAGTATGTATGTATACACAATACTTAGCCTTTTGAGACTGGTTTCTTATACTCTCGGCCTAATGCATTTGAGATTTCTCCATAAAGTTTCTTGTATCAATAGTTTCTCTATTGTTATTTTTAGTTTCTTCTTACTGTTTGAGTATCATGGCACCTTATGACTGTAGAATAATTTGGGTTGTTTTCAGTTTATAGTGATTATAAATATTTCTGTTCTAGTGTATGGTTTTTTGTATAAACATAATTTTCATTTCTCCTGGGTAAATACTTAGGAATGGTCTTGGTCTGGGTCTTATGGTAAGTGAATGTTTAACTTTATAGGAAACCGCCAAACGGTCCATATCATTTTATATCTCCACTAACAGTATATAAGAGTTTTGTTGCTTTGTATTTTTATCACAGTTGAAATTATCAAGGTTTTTTTTACCCCCAATTTTAGCCATTCTAATGGGTGTGTAGTGTGTCATTGTGGTTTTGCTTTGCAGTTCTCTAAAGACTAAGGATTTTCACTATCTGTGTGCCTCTCATCCACAGATCTTCTTTGGTATAATATATTTAAATCTTTTGCCCACTTTTAATTGGGTTGTTTTTAGTTGTTGAGTTGTAGGAATTCCTTATATTTTCTGAATATTAACCCCTTTGCAGATGTATGACTTGTAAATATTTTTGTCATTTCGTGGATTGCCTTTTTTCTCTTTGGATTGTGTCCCTTGGTGCATAGTAGTTGTTACTGTGTTTTGAGAATTATATATTAAAGATAAATTCTTTATCAGGTATTGTTTTGCAAATATCTGCAGCTTGATTTTTTTTTCCTTCTCTTAACAGTGTCTTTTGTAGAACATAAGTTTCAAATTTTTATAAAGTCCAGTTTGTTTATTTTTCCTTTTATCAGTCATGCTTTTGAGATGTTTTTGCTAAGCCCAGGGTCTCAGTTTTTTTTTTTTTTTTTTTCTGGATGTTTTATTTGAGTTAAATTATGTATATGTTAAGAGATGTGGGCAGAGGTTTTTTGTGGGGGGGGGTTGTTTGTTTGTTTGTTTATTTTAATATGGATGTCCACAAAATTTTGAGCAACCATTTGTGAAAAGATTATTCTTTCTCCATTAAATGCTTTCTACTATTTTCTACCAAAAATAGGTCTTCCCATGGGGCGCCTGGGTGGCTCAGTTGTTAAGTGTCTCCCTTTGGCTCAGCTCATGGTCCTGGGATCAAGCCCTACATGGAGCTTCCTGCTTGGCAGGGATAGGAAACCTGCTTCTCCCTCTCCTGCTTCCCCTGCTTGTGTTCCCTCTCCTGCTGTCTCTCTTTCTGTCAAATAAATAAATAAAATTGTTTTTTAAAAAAAGTAGTTCTTCCCCTAGTTTGTTTTGGTGATTGTGTGTCTATCCCTTCTGCCATTTACTTCTGCCTTTATTACTATAGCTTTATTTTAGGTATAGAAATTAGGTAATGTGAGCCCTCCAAAATTTTTTTTTTAATTGTTTCAACTGTTCTCTTTTGTTTCTACATAAATTTTAGAGTAAGTTTGTCTAATAAAATCTGTGATTTTGTTGGTATTGCATTAATCTACAGACTGATTCAGGGAGAATTGTCAATAGTATTGAGTCTTTCAAAACTTGAACTTGTATCGTTCATTCTTTTATTTTCTTATTACCATTTTATAGTGTTCAGCATGCAGATCTTACACACATTGTGCTAGATTTTTAGTTAAGTACATTTAATGTTTCCTGGTACTATTTTAAGTGATTTTTAAAATTTCAGGTTTTGATTACTCATTCATATGTAGGAATACAGTATTTTAAAATAATGAACTTATATGTAGGTAGTCATGATATTTGTGAATAGAGGCAGTTTTATTTCTTGTTTTTGATGTATACACAGTTTATTTCTTTTTCTTGCCTTATTGTACCAGTTATGCTATTAAATAGGGATGGTGAGCAGACATCTTTTCCTTACTCCTAATTTTATATTTATTTATTTATTTGTGATATAGTGCATGAGAAGGCAGAGGGGGAGAGAGAATCCCAAGCAAGCGCCACACCCAGCATGGACCCTCACTCGGGGCTGGATCTCACAACGCTGAGATTATGATTTGAGCTGAAATCAGGAGTTGGACACTTAACCTGTTGAGCCACCTAGCAACCTTCCATTTTCCTAATTTTAGATGAAAGCATTCTGTCTTTGGCTATTAAGTATGCCTGTTATCACTTTATCAGGTTAAGGAAGTTCCCTTGTATTTCTATTTTGCCATTTACTGTGTTGAGGAAGTTACCGTTCATACTTAGTTTGCTCTGAGAGACTTAAAAGAAAAATCATGAATGTATGTTTAATTTTGCCAATACTTTTTTTTTCCTGCAAATAGTTTTTGAGGTTATTATATGAGTTTTTACATTTATTTGTTGGTGTAGTTTCTTGATTTTTGAATATTGAACAGCTTTGCATTCCTAAGATAAATTCTATTTTGTTGTGACACATTGTGCATTTTATATATTGCTAGGTTAATTTGCTAATATTTCTGAAGATACTTGTTTCTTTGTTCCTGAGAAATTGGGTTAGGACTTTTCTCTTGTATCATTTTCATTTGATTTTGTTATCAGGGAAAGCTACTAGCCTCAAAGCAGTTGGGAAGTGTATCTTCCTGTTGTGTTCTTTGGTAGAGTTTCTGTACAGTTGATGTTATTTCTTACTTAAATGTTTGGTAGAATTCACTAGTGTAACCTTCTGGTCCCGGAGGGTTGTTTTAATGGGAAAGCTTTTAACAATAAATTCAGATTCTTTAATTTTATATAGGACTATTCACTTTATATATTTCTTGGTGAGGTTTTTTTTTTTGCTTTTTGATTTTTGGGGTTTGGTTTGGTTTTGGTAGCTTTGGTAATTTGTATGTCTCAAAATATTTGTTCCTTTCATCTAAGTTGTCAAATTTATGTACATAAGATGGTTAGTCCCTTTTTCTAATGTTGTAGGATCTGTAATAATGTCCCTTTTGTCATTTCTGATATTGGTAATTTCTGTCTTTTATTTCTTGGTCAGTCTAGCTAGAGGTTTAACAGTCTTACTGATCAGGTGCCTGGGTCCCTCAGTGAGTTAATAAGCCTTCTGCCTTGGGCTCAGGTCATGATCTCAGGGTGCTCCTGGATCTCAGGATCCAGCCCTGCATCATACTCTGCTCGGCAGGGAGCCTGCTTCCCCGTCTCTCTCTCTGCCTGCTGCTTTGCCTACTTGTGATCTCTCTGTCAAAAAATTAAATAAGATCTTTTTTTTAAATTTTTTTTTTAAAGATTTTATTTATCTATTTGACAGAGAGAGAGAGATCACAAGTAGGCAGAGAGGCAGGCAGAGAGAGAGGAGGAAGCAGGCTCCCCGCTGAGCAGAGAGCCCGATCCCAGGACTCTGAGATCACGACCTGAGCCAAAGGCATGAGCCAAAGGCAGCGGCTTAACCCACTGAGTCACCCAGGCGCCACCAGATCTTTTTTTTTTTTTAAAACAATCTTTTCAAAATACTAACTTTTGTTTTCATTCATACTCTTTATTTTGTTTTCTGTTTCCTTGATTTCTGCTCTTTTTAATATTTCTTTTCTTGTGCTTACATTGAGTTTAAATTGTTATTCTTTATATAATTTCTTTAGGTGGAAGCCCGATTATCTGAGATTGTAGAGGTAGCTTGTCATTATCACATTATGTTTCTTTTTCCTCATATCTTCTTAGTTTTTAAATAAGCAAAATAAAAGAAGAGAGTTAAATTAGCTTAAGTTTGTTTCCCCTTTCTACTGCTTTGCCTGGTTCTGTTAGGATTTTAAATACAGGGAAATGCTAAGTTCATTTACTATAGATCTGTATCTCATTAGCTTAGGTAAAGCAGAAAAGGTCTTGAATATTAAGAAAACAATCCAGTTTCCTAAATGTATTTGTAGTCTCATACTAGCTCATGGTAGGTCTAATAGGCAAGTCTGAGTTTTCTTTTTAGAAGATTAGTATAAGTTCTGTTCTATAGCTGACCTCTTGTGCTTTAATTTTCTTTTTCCATGAGAAGGGTACCAGCCCAGAAAAATGTCATCAGAAGATACATAGAGATGAATATAGAATTCATAATTCTTTGTTTTTTAAGCATGTTAACTGTTATGCTGGGAACATAGATAGACCTGTGTTGCCTTTGGGCCTCATCAAAGAGACTGTGACAGAATAGAAGTTCTCAATGACCATCCCTCCAGGAATCTTTTTTTTTTTTTCCCCCCAGGAATTTTTTTTTGGAGGTTCCTAAAAATAGCCCTGTCAGTACAAGTTGAGAGACTTATGCCAAAGCATGATTCAGTTGATTTCATTCTCTGAAGCTGCAGAATAGTACTTTCAAATGTATCATCAGTCTTTTGGTATTCCACGTTGGTCCAGAATAAAATTTAGGCTAGAGCATTATCAGCAAAATTTGGAAGCTGGATAATAAATAAACATTTTACACCTTGCAGACCATAAATTTGTCACAACTACTCAACTCAGTTCGAATTGCAGAAGAGCAGCCACAGACAATAGGTAAACAAATCCATATGGCTGTGTTCCAGTAGATCTGTAATTATTTCTTTGGCCTGGAAGCCATGGTTTGTTGACCACTGATACAGAGCAGTGCCTTTCTGGGCTTATTGTAAAGAGAAGTCAACAAGGTCATCCCCCAACTAACAAGAGATTCTGATTCATTTGGTTTGGAATGAGGCCCCTAATGCATGTTTTTAAAATGTTCCAGCTTGAAATGGGGAGCCATGGCCTCTTGCATCACATTTTTAAGAAACATTGACAGAGGAATGAAAAAGTCATTCTCTTGATGGTGAGCTAGTGAGCTTTTGGCAATAGTAAAAAGTAAAGGAAATAATTTGAAGCTATATTCTTTTGGCAGTAACCTGGAGTTATAGATACTGAGCATTGCCAAATAAGGTCAAATCATATTCTTTGACGTCTGGTAGTCGGTGATAAGAAAAGTTGGAAGTAACTTCTTTTAAAAGAACAAAATGCCTGTGGATTAAAGCTAATATTTTCTCCTGTTTATTGTCAAGAATAATACATGATAGGCTTCTGTATTGCCTCATTCTTCTATTTGCATTCTCAGAGGAAACTTTTTTCACCTGAGGATACTAGAAGCCATTGAAATCCTATTTAATCTTTAAGGCTAAGTAATTTTTGGGTGCGCCACTGTCTGATAAGCACTATGGCAGTTGTTGGAATTATATCCGAGATTGCCTCATGGATTCTGGTCTCCCTGTTGGTCCACAGTGACAGATGAATATAGTCCTCAGGTGCTTGTTTCCCCCATCTTCTACTGCATTATAATTTTCTTAAGGGTAGGAATCTTAATTTTACATCCCCTTGGTGCTTGGTACTTTGTTATATCCAATAAAACTTAATTGTTTAGAAGGCCCACCTATCCAACAAAGTTGCTCTTAGGAAGTCTGTAATAACAGCATTGTCCAGTAACAGTACTGCAAAAGCAAACCACATGTGTAATCTAAAATTTTTTAGTTTTCACATTAAAAAATGTAAAATACAGGTGAAGTTAATTTTAAAGATTTTTATTTTTCATTTTTTATTTGACAGAGATCACAAGTAGGCAGAGAGGCAGGCAGTGGGGTGAGGAAGCAGGTTTCCCGCCGAGCAGAGAGCCCTACTCGGGGCTCGATCCCAGGATCCTGGGATCATGACCCGAGCTGAAGGCAGAGGCTTAACCCACTGAGCCACCCAGGCGCCCTAGGTGAAGTTAATTTTATAATTGTATTTAACTTAATATGTTTAGAGTACCATTTTCTATATATATCCAGTATTCAAAAATTGATATTCTCTTGTTTCATACTGAGTCTTACACCCACTAGAATGGCTGTTTTCACTGATGAGGACAGTAACAAGTGTCAGTAAAGATGTGGATGTTGGTTGGTGGAAATGTAAAATGGTGTAGCCATGATGGAAAACAGGGAGTTCCTCAAAAGATAAGCATAGAATTTCCACGTGGCCCAACAATTCCACTCCTAGGTATATACCCAGCAGAAATGAAAAAAAAATTATTCACACAATAATTTTTTCCATGAGTGTTCATGGCAGCATTACACATAATAGAAAGTAAAAATAACCTAATTGCTTACCACCTGATGAATAATGAATAAGCAAAATGTGGAATATGGCCACAGAAGGGAATATTATTTAGTAGTAAAAAGAAATGAAGTGCTACAGTATGGATGAATGTTGAAAACATTAGTTTAAGTGAAGGAAGCCAGTCAAAGGACCATATATTGTATGAGTTCATTTATAATGAAATGGTCAGAACAGGTAAATAGACAGAGTAGACTAGTGGTTGCTTAGGATTGGGGGGGGTATTAAGGGATGATGGCTACAAGTAAGGAATTTCTCTTTAGGGTGATGAAGATGTTACTAAATTGTAATAATGGTTATACACCTCTTAGAATATACAAAAATGTTGACTTGTACATTTTAAAGGGTGAATTTTATGCTATGTGAATTCTATCTCATTTAACCTGTTCCAAGAAGTGGTAGTGGGAAGAAATCCTATGTATCTCTTTAGTAGCACCAAACTGGTATAAGATAGATAAAAGGTGAACTATTTACACTCAAGTAAGCATGAAAGTTAAGGTAGGCTTGTTTTAGCAAGTTGGAGACCATGTTTATCTTGATAGAGTACAGTAATAAATATTTTGAACTCTTCATTTTATTTAATGTTCTGTGAATTAGGTGTTAATAACCACAAGGAGTAAACTGAGTGTCAGAAAGGTCTAATGAAATGCTGCAAAAGAACTGTAATTTGAACCCAAGTTGTTGGACTCAACATATAATGCTTTTTCTATTTATATGTCAAATTAATTTTAAATTTAAACAATGTTTATGGAATGTAATTTCTGAAATTCAGATCTTGTGTAAGTGTATCACAGAAGCTTCCTTTACATGCAGTAAATAAAATAAAAAGTAATAAGTTTGGTTAGGAAGGAGTCAGAGTTTGTCAGGTCAGTTTTGTGTAGAAAGTGACCATTTTGGAGAAGAACAATTGGAAGTGTCCTATAAAAAGCTGTGAAAAAAGAATAGGAGTTAGAAATGGAAGCTACAAATTGGGAATAAGAACTGTAAGAGAGGAAGAGTATAAGAGTAAATGGGGACACATACACACAATTTCAGTAGCCAGGGGACTGTTTAAGGACACAGAGATAAAAAGGAACCAATCTAAGGGGCACAATAATTTAAGCAACATTCTGGAAACTACCAAGATAATGTAGAAAAATTGTAGAGGTCTTGTGACTTGTGATCCAGTTTAGGTTTACTACTAATTTTGAACAGGCCTTTTAAATCCCTTGGGACCTCATAGAATCTCAAAGTATATCAGAGTTAATATAATTTTAATCTCTTTTGTTTAAGTGAGGGAACTCAATCCACAGAATTCCTACATAAGTCATAATTTGAAAGTGGTAGAGACACGTAGGACGCCAGGCCTCTACCTTCATTTGTAAAAAGGAAGTTGAACTGGATGATTGCAGGGGATCTGTTTGGTTTTAAAATTAAGCAATCCCAGGGTCCATTGCAAACACAGGTAGAATAAGTTCTGTAGAATGTTGCGGGTTGATTGGAAGAATTAAATGGAGAAAGATGAAAACTATAATTGGTGAAAAAAGTCAGCTGATTGTAAAAACGTGGCATGGAAAACCAGGAGAAAAAATAAGAAGGCAACCAGGGAAATCTCTAAGTAGGGAATTGGACATCTTTGAAAAGAATAGAGAAAAATGTTTGGAGAAGAGATTATCTAGCTATTTCTGCAACTGAATCACCTTTTAGGAAATACTTTTTCCCTTTTCTTTTTCTTTTTCTTTCTTTTAAGGAATCAAGAAATACTTTAACATGCAGGAGTGGGCATACCTTTTCTGTACAGGGTCAGATAGTAAATTGCTTCAGCTTTATGGGCCAGAATAGGGTCCCTGTTGCAACTACTCAAAGCAAAAGCTGTCATAATGTTATGTAAGGAATGGGCATAGCCCAGTAAAACTGGATAAATAACTGAACAGATCCCAGGCTAAAAATTCCATTTTCCTACAGGCAAAGATCTAAACATTTAAGTTATTGCTACTTGTGGCGGCTTATGGTCTCAAAAGGGTAAGACATGGTGAAAGTAAAATTCTTTGATGCGCTTCCATGTAAAAGCTATGACCTATATATGTGTCTTCATATACAAATAAATGAAATCATATTATGCTGCTTTAAATCACCCCCCACCATAATAGAAAACATTAAAAAAACCCACTATCTTGGACATTTTTTCAGGTAAATATATAAAAGTCAGCTCTCTTGTGGTAAAGATATGAGAGAATAAAATGGAATAATTTGTATTTCTTTTGAAAATGCCTTAGGAAGACAACCTCATTAGTCTTTTATTAATTCAGTACAGAGTATACCATTGTCCAGAATAATAGTAATTCTGACAGTATCAATTTTAATTACTGTAAACAGACTAAAATTATACAGGCTATTCTTACTCTTCTCCCCATTAAAAAAAAAAAATGGTTTTTTAGTATACCTGGATCATATAGCTGTTACATAATTTGATTCTTTCTCCCCTTAATCCTCATTTAATCTTAGTATTATAAGTAACAATATATTTAATGCTTATCACTAGTCCTCTCTGTGTTTCCTTTGTCATTTCGATTGTCAGATTTAGATTCTTTAGCAAGAATTTGATTGTCCTTTAGATTCTTGAGAAAAGGATCATGAAAACAATATTCCCTGTGGTTTTGCATGTTTATTAGCTTATCTGTGTCTTTTTACTTGAAGGTCTGTTCTACTAGATATAAAATCCTTGGCTCACTGTTTTCTTTGAGTACTTTAACTATGTTATCTTTGGCATAACATGTTGCTATCCAAATGTGATGATAATACAAATTTGTTTCTTTGTAAATTATGAGATCTTTTGGCCTAGATGCCAAAGAACCCTTTTCCTTAAATATAGTCATTTTATTTGAGTAGATCTTGGTGTTGGTCTCTGAATTGATACTCTCTGATAACTCTTGTATCTACATTGATGTGTGTCCTTTGAGTGTGTAATTTCAATTAAAAAATTCATAATAGAAAGTTCCGTTTTTTACAGTTTTTACTATTATTTTCCCTTATTTTGGTTTAATTTTTTAGGGACTCCTGCTATGCATATGTTGTATCTCTACTGCCTATCTTCCAAAATTTTCTTTCACATCTTTTTAAAAAATCTTATGCATCATTTCTTTTTTGTTTTTAAAAAGATTTTTCCTTTTACTTTCTTTTTCTTTTATAGTATTATTTATTAGTCTTGTGGTCCTATCAAAAATGACTTTTTGGGGCGCCTGGGTGGCTCAGTGTGTTGGGCCTCTGCCTTCGGCTCGGGTAGTGATCTCAGGGTCCTGGGATCGAGCCCTGCATTGGGCTCTCTGCTGGGCAGGGAGCCTGCTTCCCCCCACTCTCTCTGCCTGCGTCTCTGTCTCCTTGTGATCTCTCTCTCTGTCAAATAAATAAATAAAATATTTTTAAAAATGACTTTTTAAAATTTATAATTGACTCTTTGAATTCTGTCAACTTATTTTTGAGTTTTTCTAATTATTATTTTTGTTCTTTCATGTCTTACATATTTCCTTATGCCCTTTCGGTTGTTTTGTAATAGTAACAGCTTCCCCCACCCCTTTTTTTGAGCACTCATTCTGGCAAGCTTCCATTTTCTGTAGGGATATTCTTCTACTCACTCTGTTCATAGTAATTTTGTAATGGATTTGATCCTGTTACTTTCTTTGCTCATTTTATGTAAAATTAGTTTTTTGGAAATTGGCTTAGTTTTCTTGTGTGTGCATGTGTTTACATGTACATGCATGTATGTCTGCCAAAAAACGTAACTGCTGCTTTTTGACATTTCCTAGTTATTTGCCTTTTGCACACTTTTATCTGGACCTCTTTTGTCTCTGTTGTTCCTGTCCCACCCAGTTTTAATTCCACTGCCAACAGTTTCTCTGCAATGTGGGGCCCTGTCCTAGAAAGGCCTGCGACAGGTCAGTGTTGAGTGTTCCTCGGGTCAGTGTTTGAGTGTTCCTACAGGTTACCCTGCTCCAGTTGATTACGGCTCTACTGCCAAGGCTTCTTGCTGTCACCTACTATTGGAGCAGGCAAAATCCCTCCCAGTTTCCGCTGCTGTTCTCAAATTGTCCCATTGTTCTTTCCAGTGAATACCTATCAGTTACTTGGGGGATTCTTCAGGTCTTAGGTATGTTGGAAACTGTGGCTTTCCTTCCATGTAGGTGTTGGGAACACACAAGTTTCATAGCTAGTTGCTCCTCGCTGACTGCTTCTGTTTTGTACCTTGTGGGGATATATCGGTTACTGGGCTTTGTTGTAAATGCTTTTTGTTGATTGTATAGCTTTTTCCTGCATTTTTTTATTTGAGAATTCAAGAACATCCAGAATCCATGGTACTACCATGGGTGTTAATTTTTCCAGGAATCTGAGCTTCTAATGCTTAAATTAGTGCTAGTTTAAAAAAAAAAAAAAAAAAAAAAGACTTTTTTTTTTTCTTTAGGGATTTTTTTTAAAAAAGATTTTATTTATTTGTCAGAGGGAGAGGGAGCACAGGCAGGGGAAGCAGCAGGCAGAGGGAGGAGTAGGCTCCCTTCTGAGTAAAGACCCAAAAGCGGAACTCAATCCCAGGACCTTGGGATCCTGACTTGAAAGGCAGACACTCAACCGAGAGAGCCACCCAGGCATCCCAAAAGAATGGGAACTTAATTAAAATTAAATTGAATAATTAGTCATAGACTTGTTTTGGTTCACAGTTGTTGACAAACCAATTTGTGTTAGGCTCCTGCAGGGATGTATTTAGCTGGAATATGTAAATGAGTATGTGAATCCCTCCCAGGCTGGGCTCTGATAGCCAGGTTATTCATAGTGCCACATGTGTTAAGTAGCAGAGGTGTATACCTCTTCTACCAGTGGGGAAGTGGGATGGTTTTATGAAGGAGATGACATTGAACTTGGATTTTGTGTTTTTGGTTTTTAAATATTTATTCATGAGAGAGAGAGGGAGGCACAGGGAGAAGCAGGCTCCCCATGGAGCAGGGATCCTGTTGTAGGATTCGATCTCAGGACCCTGGGGATCATGACCTGAGCCAAAGGCAGATGCTTAACCAGCTGAGCCACCCAGGGGCCCCTGAACTTGGATTTTGAAGGATGAGCTAAAGCTTACAAGACTGATAATGATAAGGCCCTTAAGGAAGGGAATAATAATAATAATAAGGAAGGGCCCTGGGAATAGAGAGGACATGCAAAAGCTTGGAGTTTCCTAATGCATGCCATGCTTAAGCAGGGATCCATAGTTCAGTGTGTGTAGAGCAAATATTGGGGTGCCAGGAAGTAGGTTGGAGTTGTATTTCATGGTGCTTCATACTAAGGAGTTTAGACCCATGCATGGGCCCTAGAATGACAGGATCAGATTTGTTTTTAGAATGATAACCCTTCAAACAGGAGGGAGGGTAAATTTTAAGCTGGTGGAGATAAGAAATTTATTGAGAAGGCCAAGTGAGACAAGGGTGAAGATAGAGGGAAGGGGAAGTGTGGAATAGTTGTGAAACCTTTGAAGTTTTTGATTGTCACCTTGGTCTGAAGTTCACAAACCATTTAAGGCTGAAGTGGTCAGCACTGGCTGCCCATTAGAATCAATTTTTTAAAAATGCTTGCCAGGGGCACCTGGGTGGCTCAGTCAGTTAAGCATCTGCCTTCAGCTCAGATCATGATCCCAGGCCCTGCATTGGGCTCCTTGCTCAGCAGGGAGACTGCTTCTCCCTTTCCCCCTGCCTGCCCCTCCGCTTGCTGTGTGTGAGCTCTCTCTCTCTGTCAAATAAATAAAATCTTTAAAAAAAAAAAAAAAAAAAAAAAAGCCTGCCATTTGCCCCTTTCCCTTTTTTTTTTTTTTTTTTTAAATTGGTATGAGGTGGGGGGTTGTACATCAGCTTTTGAAACTGTTCCCAAGTGATTCTCATCCCATAGCCAGATTTAGGGACCACAGACTTCTGGCTAGTCATTAAATGAACTGGAGCAAACACTGATCCAGGATTTACATGCCTTACAAAGTGCCAGGGGTACATAGAAGCAGTGGTCCAGGCTAGGTTTTTGACCCTGGCTCAATGCAGCCAAAAACTGTACCTAGATTTGCTCACAAGTAAATCTACACTTGATCTTAGCTTAAAGGCTGAGAAGGAATACTCACAAGTAAATCTTAAGGAAAATAACTTCTCATCTCTGTCTTTCTTACTGAAAGTTCCTGACATTTTCAATATTTCTTTATAATATTTTTGTGTTATTTTAACATTTTTAAATAAAAGAATTATCAAGAAAGATGTAAACGAACAACATTAAAGTATATAGAATGAAAGATTAGTTTGAGCCTTTTCTGAGGAGGATAAAAAGCAAAATAATCCCACCCTCTACTACCCACTGCTCTACAGGTATTCTGTGGGCATTTAGATTTTCCCCCACTATTTGCAGTTAACAATTTGCAAGGAATAACTCTGTATGTATTTTCATATTGTTGGAGATGTATATGTATCTTTAGGGTAAATTCCTAGAAATTGGTTTGCTTTGTCAAAAGAATAGTGCTTTTATAGTTTAGTTTGGTATTAACAAATTCCTAAAGAATTAAAGTTTACATATCTATCCGTAGTGTGTAAGAATACCTTTTTCTCTACAGCCCTCCCAATAAAATGTCTTGTCATACTTTTAAGTTTTATCATTCACTGTGTGGTTTTAATTTAATTTGCATTTCTCTAATTATGAGTTTTAATATCTTGTGTATCTTCTGCAAATGATCTGTTTCATTGTTTTATTGTTATTTTGGTAGGGTTTTTTTCCCCCCGCTTTTTCTTATTTTTTAGAAGTTCCTAATATCAGTGTTTTCAAAGTATGGTCTGAGGACCCCCACCATGTCTCTGAAACCTTTTTAGGCTCAAGTGCAAATTATTTTCCTAACAGTATGAAAATATTATTTGTCTTTTGCACTATATTGATATTTTTGTAGTAAAGGTCCAGAAGTAGTGTTGGGTAAAACTGGCTGCCATAGCCCCAAATCAAGGTAATGGCATCAAACATTTACTAACAGTCACTGCCATACACTCACGGTTTAAAGAACAGTTCCAAGTTCGTTTCTGAATGATTCGAAGCAGTAAAAATTATTAGTTTTAGTTTTACTGCATCTCAGCTTTTGAGTACAGTTTTTAAATTACTCATTGAAATAGTATATATGCATAAGACACTTTATACTGAAGTACTTTTGTGATTGTTTGACTTGGAAACGAGTTGTGCATATGTCTGTGTGTGTAACACGATGTTTACCTGAAGGAAGATATGGTTATCCAGAGTTGAATATTTGACAGACATTTTTCTCAAATGAATGAGTACCTGTTGCTTCAGGGAAAGCAATTCTGATGTATTTGTTGCCAATAAAGAAAATTGAATTTAAAGCAAAAACTAACATTTGGAAAGCTTTCACCTGCTACCATGAGCCAATAGCTTTTCAGTACTTAGAGATTTTGATGAGATTGGTGATATTAATACACAATCTTTATTTTTATTTTTTTGTGATTTTATTTACTTGAGAATTTGAGAGAGAATGTGAGGGTATGAGCAGTGCGGGGTAGAGGGGTGGGGAGGGACAGAGGGACAAGCAGACTCCTGCTGAGCCCAGAGTGATAGGAGGCTCCATCCCAGGACCCTGAGATCATGACCCTGAGCCAAAGTCAGACGTTCCAAAGTCCACCCAGGCACCACAATACAGAATTTTAAAAAAATATATAATGAAATATGTTATCCTTTCAAAGATTTGCCCAAGTATTTTTCACATGACCAAGGCATGCTATTATAAAACCAATAATGGTTAAAAATACCCATTGGAAGTGCAAAACCTGCCAATGGGTATAGGAGTACAAAAAATTCATTGATATGTTTCAGATTGTACATTGCAGCTGTTAGGAAGCTCACACCAAGTTTTGGTATAAAATCAAACATAAATATCCAGAATAACCTAAAAGGGCTGCTTCCTTTTTTTTTTTTTTAAACTGTGTTTGTATGTGAAGCTGGATTTTCTTCACATATTTTAATAAAAAGCAACTATCACAACAGATTGAATTCTCTTGTATTTTTTAAAAAATTTCTTTATTAGTAACTGTTAGATTTTGTCAAAGTCCTTTTTAAAGTCTGTGGATATAATCATAGAATTTTTTTTCCTTTAGATTTAGTAATAGGATATGTGTATGATACCAGTGAATTTCCTTATACATCAATCTTGCATTCTTGTAATATATCATTTTGTCATGGAGTATTTGTCAGAAGTAGCCCTCTGTTTCCTCTTTTTTTTTTTTTTGCTTAATACTTTTTGTATAGTTATATAGAAATCATTTTGGGCTTTAATATTTGGAGTGGGGCTCTGTCTTTATAGACAGTCACTATCATTTAGATGTCAGTATTATAGTTGCTTTATAGAAAAGTTTAGAAGCTTTCCTTCATTTTCAGTGCTTTGGAACAGTTTATGAGGCGTTGAGGCTACCTGGACAATGATGTCTTGGTAGAATTTGCCTATGAAATCATCTGTGGCTGGTGCTTTTTTTGTGGGATAATTTTCTCTATTTCATTTCCGGAAATTGTGTTGTTTAAATTGCATTTTTAATTTCTGAGTCATTTCAATAATCGGGTTCATCTGGATTTTCTTTTTCTTCCCTTTACCCTTTTTAAAAAAAGATCTTACTTATTTGAGAGAGCATGTGTGCACACAAGTGGGGGAAAGAAGCAGAGGAAGAATCAGACTCCCTGCTGATGAGCAGGGACCCCGCTGCCTGGCTGGATTCCAGTACCCTGGGATCATGACCTGAGTGGAAGGCAGAAGCTTAACTGACTGAGCCACCCAGGTGTCCCTGGTTCATCAGGGTTTTCAAATGTATTTGAATTTGTTCTGTAAAGTAGTTTCTCGTATTTCCTAATTCTGTGCCAACAGTTGTTTCTTTCTAATCATATTTTTGAAATTTTAGGCCTGTTTCTGTTTTGTAATTTGGATATTGTCAGTTTTGAGTTATACTAAGGGAATGGTTTTATGTAGTGATTTATTCTTGTATTTTAGGAAGATATGAGTTTAGTAATTTTTTAACTTGGAAATATTTTCAGTTTTCTTTGTATTGGTCTGCCCTCAGTTATTGTGATTAATATTTTCAGGTCATTTAGAAGTATATAGTTTATTATTTTCTTTAATTAAAAATATATTTTATTTATTTATTTAAAGATTTTATTTATTTGACAGAGCCAGAGAGGGAACACAGCAGGGGGATTGGGGGAGGGAGAAGAAGGCTTCTCACAGAGCTGGGGCTGGATCCCAGACCCTGGGATTATGCTCTGAGCTGAAGGCAGATGATTAACAACTGAGCCACCCAGGTGCCCCATTAAAAATGTTTTTTAAACGGTTTGATACGGTTCTACTTTCTGTTCTATGCAATGTGCATATAAGATATTCTTATAATGTATTACTTCTAAAGAGATTTTTAGCATAGTTGAAGGATGGTGAAATAATATATTTGATTTTCACAGCTTATTGATATTTATTATACAAGGTGGCATCAGATGTTTATACTAATTAAGTATTCATTCTATAAATTATTTGCCAGTTTTGTGATGATAACACTAGTGCGTTGCCAATACCTTCAAGAGCTCTTATGATAAAAGTAAATGCAGGATTGTAGTGTTCAGAATTTTAAAATATGTTTTAGTACTTAGAAAACATTGGAATCAGCAAATTTTAATAATCTTTTATGTCCAGCATTTAATTTATTAGAGTATGCATTCCCATATCAGTATAGATCATTCTGATATGTATCACACAAGCAAGTGTTTGAATCATAGATGTAATAAGATGGTAATTTTTATATTTAAACTTTATTAGATTGTATCATACAGTGAACAATTATTTTTCGTAATAGGAGTGTTTTTCCATAATTATTACTTTAGGCTCCTGGATTTGGATTTGGAATTGCAATATCTGGTGGAAGAGACAACCCTCATTTTCAGAGTGGGGAAACTTCCATAGTAATTTCAGATGTGCTGAAAGGGGGACCTGCTGAAGGACAGCTACAGTAAGCACATTTCTTTTAGTACTTGGTTACAAGCACTGTTCCTACCCTCAGTCACTGGCGAATTCTGCTAGGGATTTCCTTAAATTAACATACATTTCTACTTAGAGATAATAGAGATACCATAAATGGAAAGCTAGTATCCCTTACCTTAAATGGGTGATTACTGTAAAAATAAAGATGAAGAGAAAACTTGTTAGACAGTTTGGGGTGGAATTTAGCCTTCAGGAACAGCTCACTGTTAATCTTGTCCTTATTGTTCAGTTAAGATAAACAAGGGAAAGAGAGAAGGAAGATACGCTACCTAGCAAAAAGTGAGCTGTGGTCAGAAAGATTGAAAGAAAACTGGAAGGAGAAAGACTGCTTTTTAAGAAGGGAAGTACTTATGTTAAAGTACTTTTCCCAGCTATGTAACATGTATCATTTAATGTCCTCTAATTGTACCACCAAAAATTATTTTTTGTTGTGGTACCTGTTCACTCTTTTGTAAAAACATTGTATTAATGATTTAAAAACATTAGTGGCCTAAGGTTAGTTTCTAAATGTTATAGGAAATCAGAAAGTTATTTGACATTATTGTATCATTGATCTGAAGACAAATAGATTAGGCTATAATTGAAATATTTTTGTGGAAGAACCCATCTTGAAAATGTATTCACAAACCTGTCTGTATGTTTTTTCTCTAACTTGTTATTTTGATGACCTTATTTTCCTTAGGGAAAATGACCGAGTTGCAATGGTTAACGGAGTTTCAATGGATAATGTTGAACATGCCTTTGCTGTTCAACAACTAAGGAAAAGTGGGAAGAATGCAAAAATTGTAAGTATCTTTTACCTTTAATTTAGCAAAAGTATCAACATTAGGGTTGATACGTTTCTGGTTTTTTAAGTTCATCTTAACCCTTTAAGAAAATGAAAACTGGATCAGTAGTTCTAAAGTTAACTTACAAGAGTGTTTTTTCTAATAACTGGCGATGTGTTTTATCACTGTGTGTATATTTTCTCAAAATTTAGGTACTAGGATTTATTTATTTATTATCTAGTATTTATTTATTTATTTGATTGAAGAGGAAAGGTGGGGGGTGATTGAATGGTCACCTTTTTATCGCTTAATGTTTCCTTCTTTTTAAAGTACTTATGTTAGATTGAATCTTGGCATGGTAGACTGTTAGAAATATTTAGCCCTGTTTTCTGTTACAGGATTTGTTTAATGGGCAAGTTTTACATTGTCCCTTGAACATATACATCATCAACCACTTTCCTTGTTATTCTGATACAGTTTGAGGAGAGAGAAAGTGGTAAGATTTTCATTGTAGGGTTGTTCAGGGTGCATTTTAATGTTACTGTTTTAGTATATAGCTGGAACTGTCTTCTATTTCATTATTTCTCTAAAAGTCTTTTTTTTTTTTTTTAAATAAGGGAAAAGAAGTTCAGTTAACTCTTAATAACTGGCTACAAATAACAGGTAAAACTAAGCCAGTGTGGCACAAAATGGATTTAATGTAAAAGTCCTATTTAAAATTATATATATTTAGGAGCATATTAGCTGTTTCTTTTACCCACTTTGCTCCTTCCCCACGTTTTTGCCCTTCTAGCTTCTGAAAGGACTGATAAAGGCACTGCTTTGAGGCTTTAGATCAGGTATACAGAGCAGGAAGAAGAGCCAGAGTAGGCAGCTAGGTGGTTTGCCCTGCCTTGGCTGCTGAGAACTTTTCTACTTCCTAGCAGACACTCAGAACCACAGTGGCCCCAGTGGAAGGGAGAGGGTGTGAAAGGAAGGCCACCATTATGTTTGGACCTTAGGGATTGGGTGAGATCTAGAAGGTGTATTCCCTGAGACTGTGCTAAGACTGTGCACAGTTGCTAGGCCCTCTTCTCTTGTGTAGGCTGCTTGACATATGGTTTATTTCCACACCAGTGTTAATGCTGGTGAGGTGAGAGTTTTCTCAAATCGCAGTATACCCACTCTTGAGTTACGGCATTCCAAATGACAGATATCATCTTTTGAGTTATATATTTTCACAACTTCATTTTAATTATATATTTACAACTGTAATGTCATTTTAAAATCATAGTTCTCGTATACATACTGGTTAGTGGGTGGTAGAGTTTTTAAACAGTTTTTAGAACATGAGCTTATAGTGTTTATGGAAGCAAATTACTAATTTTTATAATTGCTTATCTTAAAACTGAGTCAGTTTTAGCATTCTTGCCTTAGCTGCTGATCCTTAGCATTGTTATTATTATTTACAGTGTTTTTCAGTTTCACATTCCAAGTGAGCACCTTAGGTAAATTGGGTTTTTCTCCCTTATACATGAGGTTGTGAGCTTCGCTTATAACCCCAACTTTTTAAGCTCCCTGTTCTCCTGAAATGTTGAGCTGGGTTTTGTTGTTGTTGTTGTTGTTGGCATGCAAAATATTCAACTTACATACTCCATATCAATAATGCATCTAAGAAAGTTGTATTCCTACACCTCAGACTTTTCCCAATAGAAATTATTTTGTAAGAAGTAGGTCCAAAACCTGTAATGTATTTGAAATAGGAAAAGGATTTGGGGCAGCTCAGGGATAGATTTTGCTCTAAGTATACTTAATTAGCTACATGAGTTGGACAGGCAGAACTTAGGAAGGTTGGGCAAGTCTTTTTTTGCTTTATAGGGAGAGGTTATAGGGGGATTGAGTAGAAGGGTGTTTTAATCAGCAGAGAGCTGTTGTTCATTTCTACATTTGAAGCGATTGGCTCATATCTTGCTTTGTTAAGTTTATCATTGCCATATGACTTTTGAAATAAAACCTGTGTCTTAGATTGTGGTCTTTCATTGTGGGGCGGCTTTCTTAATTCATCCCCAGCCATGTCCAGAACCTCAAGATCATATATACATTGTTTTTCCTTATTTAATTTTTTTTTCCAGTTCTGAATAACCACTTCCTCTTTCCCTGACCCCAGTTTTCTTCCCTGTGCTCTTACATTGGGGTGGTTGGTTGTTTATGATTATCTTTCCATAAGCTAAGAGCTTCTTGGCTATTAAGCAAATAAATTATTTCTTTTCTGTTGAACTAAAATGTTAGAACTTTACTGGATAATGTAACTGCCATAAGTAGGCTAATTTAGATTTAACAATGTGAGGATAGAAATAGTTTATGACACAGTGAGCATGTATAATTTTTATTAAAATTCTGACTATCCTAAAAAAGCATTATGAAGTAAATGACTCAGCAGAAACATCTCCTAAAGATGACCTCTTTGAGCACTTCAGTATATCTCCATGGGGCTACTTACCTAACCCATTCATGGGTGGGCATTTCAGCATCCAGTTTCTACAGGTATTAAAAAAATACTGTGTTGAAGATCATTGTGTTTCTACCTACCTATTCAGTTCCTGTTTAGGAATAACATTTTAGGAGTGGCTTTTCAGCCAGAAGGCATGAATGACTTGATGTATGTATTGCCAATGCCCTTCAGAAAGCCAGTAGGCTATTGTAAGTCCAGTTTTATCAACAGTTTTTAAATCTTTGCCAAACAGACTGAACATAGTATTTCAAGTGAAATATTTTATAGTACAAATGAGTTTATCCCGTTGTGTATATATTGCCCATTTATGTTTCTTTTTTGCTTATTCTTTTGCATCTTTATGGTGATAATTGTCATACTAGAGAGCTGTATATATTAGGATGGTTAGTCTTATGTCATATATACTACATGTATTGTTTCCCCATATGCTTTTCTGAGTTGTTGTTTATGGTGATTGGGGGGTTGTTTTATGTCATTTTGTTCCAATACTGAAATGCCTTCATTTTTACGTTGTCAAATCTGTCAGATGTTCACTTGGTTGGTTCCATCTTTGCTGTCAGGCTTATAAACCCCTTTACCTTATCAGAGTTATAGAATTATATATCTTGTACTTTATTCTAGTACTTACAGGATTTCATTGTTTTATTTTACATTTGAATCTTTAATTTAGCAAAACTGTTTTGAAGTAGGCATTTCCCCCCAAATTTCTCTTTCAAAATTTTCAGTGATAAAATCAAGCAAGCATAATTGTCAAACCTGCTAAATATCTTCTTGTAAGTGTACAACCATTAACATAGAGAATTATAACAGGATTGGATATTTATCAGTAAGTTCAGCAATTAACTAGTTACAAATACTTCATTAACTGTATAGTTAAAATGCATGGCAAGGACCTTCTCCCAGAAACCTGAATCTTGACAGGTTAAATGGATATACACAATCATAACCATAATGCACATTGGAGATTGAGAGTAGTTTCAGATGCGGTCAATTTTACAGCGGTGGCAGGCACTCTCTTGAAGGAAGACATGGAAAGCTCCTAGTCCTTATCTGGTTACTTTTTTTTTGTTTGTATATTGCTAGGGAGGAATTAAAGATTTAAAAAAGTAACACTGCAGAAGTATTACTTCTAAAATAGTTTGTTGGAGCTTGAAGTAGAGGTGTGGCTAAAATGCAGAGAGTCAGTTAAGAATGTTTTATAGTAAGTGTTACTGGATAAGGGCCTGAGCTATGGGGCACAGAGGGTGGAAAGACAGACAGTCTTCTCTCAGTTCCTAACAGGGAACTGACCTGTCTCTTTTCATGTACTGGCATTTTGCTGCTTCTTCAGCTTCAGTGTTGTTTCCTCAGAACGGCCTTCTCTGATTATCCTTGGTAGTAAAAAGGAGCAGCAAGCCGTATTAAGTGTTAGAGCAGCTCTTTGAAGAAAATTAGCCACAAAGGGAAGAGATAGGATAACTTGGAAATGTGTAATAAGACAGAGGAATAGAGGATTAATTAGCAGATGAATAATAGGCAGAGAACAAATTTGAGGGAGACATGAAAGTTACAAGTACCTTCAGGGGTTGTTACTGATTAAGAAGTTGTTGGAGGTGGGTAGGGATAAGAATAAGAGCTCATATGGGAGGATTTCATTCATCCAGGAAGAGGAGGGCTTGGTCTTTGAGCCCCAAAGGAAGAAATGAATAAATAAGTGAGATACTGAAAAAATGTAGGAGTATAAAGGAAGTAAAGTGGCACTGATCTCTGTGAGTCAGGCTAAGCGACTGGGATCTTGGAGAATGGTTTTGGAATACCCATGTTAGCAAATTCCATAGAGAGGCAAGAGGTAGAGGAAAGGAGTACTGAACAAGCAAAAGAATTCTGTTAAATAAAATGAATTTATGGAGGACCTACTCAGCAAAGTGTGGAAAAACAGCCATCTGAAGGTAAAGGTAATACAGGACTAGAGTTTTTCATAGCAGGTGATTGAGAGGTCAAGAGAAAGTCCTTTAAATATCACAGCATGACATTCCATGAAAACTTGAGAGCAAGGTAGGTGAAACCAGGAAGGAATTAATGGACTGGGAGAATAGGAGAGAAAGGAGTCCAAAAGAAGATGGGAACCGAAAAGTTTCAGTAGATCAAAGCATCAAAAGTAGAGACAAGGAATGTTAACCCAAGAAGATCTTACAGATATCTGATGAGATTCTGGGTATATCAGAGTGAGAAGGTGAGTTCAGGGATTAAGAGGCCACTCCATCAGGTAATGCTTGAAGATCTTGAACCTACAGAAAGTGAAGGAAATAAATGAACAGGGAAAATTGAACCATTTATTAGAGTCATTGAGGAAAGAAAGCCAGAAGAAGGGATTTATGCCAAGATGAGAAATTACAAATTGGAGAGATACAGAAACTGAAAGCAGTTTGTATTGGTGAAGTATAATAGAGTTATTAGCTCCAACTTGACTTAGTTGAATGTTAGTGTGGAAGTAAAGTAAATTTCTCTGTTAAGAGTTTCAGTAAGACAGTTGTGGGCCTTGATATTGATGGATTCTGAAAATCTAAAGGAGTCAAGTTGGGCTTACAAATTTGCTTGGTAGCAACTACAGTATATTTGATGGTACTAGAGTACAGTGCTCCATCCTTCATTCCAACCACCAACAGTTATTAGTTCTTTTTTAAGCTGGTGATTATTACACCTAGAGAATCTTTCTGAATTAAGTAACTAAGGACTTCATTTGACTCACTATTTCAAATTTGGTTCTTAACCGGATCTGTCGAGAGCAGAAAACACATCCATTATGGAAATAGTAATTTGTTGTATATTGTGTCTCTCTGATTCATAATTAGTTTAATTGATATGGGACCAGAAAACTGTAATTTTCTTTTCTCTTAGAAATGAAAGTATATATGGAAATCAGTAAGCTTTTTTGGTAAACTTTATTTGTAGACCATTCGGAGGAAGAAGAAAGTTCAGATACCAGTTAGTCGTCCTGATCCTGAACCGGTATCTGAGAATGAAGAAGATAGTTACGATGAGGAAGTCCATGACCCAAGAAGCAGCCGTGGCGGTCTGGTCAGTAGAAGGAGTGAGAAGAGTTGGGCAAGGGATAGAAGTGCAAGCAGAGAGAGGAGTTTGTCCCCACGGTCTGATAGGCGATCTGTGGCCTCCAGTCAACCTGCCAAACCCACCAAAGTCACGTTGGTGAAATCCCGGAAAAATGAAGGTATTCTCTCCTAACTCACTTATCATTTTCACGTGAAAATGTTAACATTAATTTTGGTAAGAAGTAAAATTGCCATCCCTTCCTATCCTTGCTTTTGTTGTCTTTTGTGATCTTCATTGTTATGTCCTGTTGCGGTAGGTCTTGTCCCGTTTAGCAGACTTCAGGGATCATCACTTTTCTCTTGAATAATTTTGTTGTAGCAGATAGTCCTTCAAATAAATGGTCCAGTAGTTGGATTTTGTATTTCTTTTGATTAGGATAGCCAAATACAAATTATGCTAATAAATTTCATACCATCGCCAAGCTCAAAATCAGTGTTTTACCTAGCTGTTAGAATCAGTAGTGGCATAACCATAGGAAGAAATCTTGGACTTGGTGGAGGTGGGGTGTGTGGAAGGGTAGAATACTTTTTAAATGAAGACATTAAGAAGAAGGATCCCCCTGTTAGGGTATCTTTCTGTAATGCAGGGCATCTTTAACATTTTTGAAACTAAAGCCAGCTGCCTCCCCTGAATCAGATTTCATAAGAATGAATCTGATTGCGGTATCCTTCTGCTGTGGACGTGTCTCTCAAATGATCATTTGTGGCTGATCATTTTGGTAAAAAGGTGTTGTACTAAGAATATCATGTGGGCTCACTTTGATCTGCTCTACCAGCATCTGACGGACCTTTTTCTAGTTCTTGCTCCCCACCTTATTCTGTAGCAGACTTCTCAAACTCTCCACCCCTGCTGTGGTCATTTTCCAACCCTCTCTGGCCTGATAACTGTTTCACCTTGCTCCCCAAACCATGCACACTAATTCAGTAGAAATTTTCAGTGTTTATTTTACTTACCTTTTCAGCACCATTTTGCATAGCATTAACCACTTCCTGTATTTTATATATGTGCTGCTGAAGCAAGCTCGAGTTCCTGTGTTTTGAAATAATGTCTTCTCTCGGCTTCAAGAGAATGATAATACTGTGTCCTTCTGGGTCTCCCATCCCCTTTTTGTATCCTTTCAACTTCATTCTCCTCATCCTGCCCTCTGATCTTAGGTAGATTTCTCTTCCAGAGTCTCTTTTTTCTTCAATATAACCTCTTCAGGTGGTCTCATCTACTCCTTGGCGCAGTTATCTGCTGCTGATGGCAAAACTTATTTCTCCGGCTGTACTTTCGTGAGCCAGCTGACCCTTAGGCATACTCCCTTCAGTGTTTCATGTAGCTCAGCTTCCTAAAATTCAGTATATCTTGAAAGAAACGCACATCTTCCTCAAAATTTTTGTGTTTCTTATGAGGTCGCTGGTTCAATATATTCCCATCTACCTGGTTTTTCATGCCAGTTTGGATAACATGGTAGTTATCCTTAACATCTCTCTTTTCCTCACTTCCCTGTATCCACTTGATACATGCTAACTTCCTAAATACCACTTTTTTTCCCCCCCAAAGATTTTATTTATTTGACAGAGAGAGAGATCCCAAGTAGGCATACAGGCGGGCAGGGGAAGCAGGCTCCCCGCTGAGCAGAAAGCCCGATGCGGGACTCTATCCTAGGACCCTGAGATCATGACCTGAGCCGAAGGCAGTGGCTTAACCCACTGAGCCACGCAGGCGCCCCTAAATAGCACTCTTAAATAACCATCCCACTACTGCCTTTCTCCAATGCCAGCACCCTTATCCAAACTACCATAATCTTTTTTCTTTCAGCTGTATTGAGATGTAATTAACATTGTATGTAAATACATAAAATTTTATGCACTTAAAATACAAACTTGATGGTTTGATATACATATACATTATAAAATGATCACAGTCAGGTTTATCACAGCCATCATTTACATGATAATCGTAGTTAACTCACATTCTCTAATAGTTACTATTATTATTTTTTGGTCTGGTGAGCAACCCTAACCTCTTCAGTGAACTTAGTAAGTCTCTAAAACTAGACTCTGGATCCCTTCCAGTCAGTTCTACAGACACTTTCACAGAGATGCATTTATTTTTAACCACCCTGTCTCTACCACTGCCCACCACCTACTCCCACCCCACATAATCACACATGCACACCCTCATCCTTCTGGTTCAGTAGTATTTCCACTTTAGTATTTCTTCTTTAGGGAGGCCTTCTCAGACTCCATTCTGGACACGAAACCCTGTATTGCCTTTATCTGTCCTCTTACACTTATATTTGCCCCTAGTGTGTGTGGAGGTTGCCAGGGAGTGCAGGGACTATCTCTCATTTGCTGCTTTTTTATCCACAATGCCTGGCACATAGTTAATATTTACCTAAGGAAACACTTGGAGTATATGAATATATGAGGATTATTTTGAAGTCATCTCTTTATTGGTCATTTATAACTTTTTAATCTTTTTTTTTTAAAGATTTTTTTTTTTTTTTTCAGTTTTTTGAGAGTGAGAGAAGCCCTTGGGGGTGGGTAGGAGCAGAGGGAGAGGAAGAAGCAGGCTCCCCACTGAGCAAGAAGCCTGACACAGGGCTACATCCCAGGCCCTGGGATCATGGCCTGAGTTGAAGGCAAATACTTAACTGACCAAGCCACCCAGGTGCCCCTGTAACTTTTTAATCTTAAATAAAGAGAAGTTTGTCATCAATACTGTATTCTTTTGTGATACAACAACCATTTATTAAACACATATACTTGCCTGCCTAGATCCCCTCAAAAGTCATTTTATTTTTTTTACCGTGATTTTCTTGCTTGTGAGCGCTCTTTGTGTATTTGCCTTAAGTTAAGCTGTAACTCTGATGTAATTTATAGAAGTTTGAGTTAGCCGACCTGCTACCCATCCCATATTAAAAACAAAAACCCCAAGATCTTTTTTTTTTGCCCCCCCCACCCCCACTTCCTTAATGCAGAACGACACTGTCCTTTTCTCTTTCCTGAGAAAACCAGGAGCAGTGCTTTTCCTGTTGTTGTCATTGTTGTAGTTTACAAACAGAATTCTATAGTTTTGCAGGTCCCTGGACAGTTTTCTGGACACTCTGGTACCTTCCTCAACTGTGACCATTTCCTCACCCACAGATAGAATCAATGTTGCCTTACTTTTGGATACTTGATGTTAAAAGGAAAAGACTGGCATTTATAATTCATGCCTGTATCTGCTCAGCTAGTTGAAGCCTTAACACTAGTACAGAGTTTATGTCCTAATGCTCTACATTTGTCTCTCCAGTGTTAGAGGTTTGTAGGATTGGAAATACTTTTGCTCTAGGAAATTGTAGAAAACAAAAACAGTGTATGCTTGGTAACACAAGTTATCAGTAAAATTGCCAACCTCTCCAGAGTTTTTCCAACCTCAGGCAGTTCATTTTTTAGAATTGTATTCATTAAACCTTCTGAAGAGCTAGTGTTTTATTACAACATAGAAAGAAATGGTCTGTTATTCAGGGCTTTTTTCTCTGAGTAAAATGGAATAAGGTCTGTCACTCTTTTGCTTGAATCATATAACTTCTTTTGCTTTCATGTTGATTTGCACACTTTTGATAATTAGAAGAGATGTCATCTTTGCAGGGTAGCTAAGAATAATTTCTTATTATTGGTTGTACTTAAAAACTCAAGGTGGTCATTACTCTTATGCTTTTAAACTCTATTTAAGTCTCGTAGCATTTTACACTAAAGACATTTAAATATATTCTTTCAGAATATGGTCTTCGATTGGCCAGCCATATATTTGTAAAGGAAATTTCACAAGATAGTTTGGCAGCAAGAGATGGCAATATTCAAGAAGGCGATGTTGTATTAAAGGTATAGTCCTGTTCTTACATTTTAAGGAATTGAAATAGAAGACAAAATTCTAGTGTAACCATATAGCTTCTGCTAATGCTGAAAGCAATTTTGCAAAAAAAAAAAAAAAAAAAATTAAAAACTAATGTTTGGGGCACTGGATGGTTTGCCATTTTTAGTGGACAAAAATGGTTTGTCTGTTATTACATGTCAACACTGATGTCTTTCTTTAGTCCTGGAGTCATCCTGGCAAATTAATCGCTACAAATGAATATCACTCACTGTTAGGAGCTACTTTGTAGGTAGATACATTTAGTCTTACATAATAAGTGTTTTGCTAACTAAATATTATTAAAATGTTTGTTAGTTTGTTTATAAGTAATAGAAAGTGACAGGCTTGGAGATACTAATTTGGGTTTTCTGACAAAGCAAGAGTGTATTAAAATTTTATTATTTTGGGGAAGAGGAGTACTTCGATAATACAGGAAAGTATAAAGGGAATATTTTGCTGCTTACAGCAAGCCAAGGATAATTTAAATATTCCTGATCCATAACATTAAGTTAACATTTGTATTTTTTTCATTTATTTTCAACCTCGTTTCTTTTCTGTTGCAGATAAATGGTACTGTGACAGAAAATATGTCACTGACAGATGCAAAGACTTTGATAGAAAGGTCTAAAGGCAAGTTAAAAATGGTAGTTCAGAGGGATGAACGGGCTACCCTATTGAACGTCCCTGATCTTTCTGACAGTATCCACTCTGCTAATGCCTCTGAGAGAGATGGTGAGTACAGTTCTGTTCGCAGAGCCCCTTTAAGTGACCCTAATGAAGTAGTAGGAAGATTTGATGTGTTTGAGTGAAATACTTTTGTACAAGCCAGACATCTTCAAAATCTAAGAATTACAAATATATATATTGTTTATATATATATTAGAGGGTAGAGGGTTTACTTTTAGTTACTTTCTAGTTTTATTGAGAAAATCAGCATATATCCATGTGGAAGTTTAAGGTGCATAGCATAATGGTTTGATTTATGTATATCATGAAACAATAACATAATATGTTTGGTTAACTCCTATAGATAAAATTACAAAAAAAGTTCGCCTTTTGATGAGAACTCTTAGGATTTAGTCTCTTTAATAGCTTTATATATACCATAACAGCACTGTTAGCTGTAGTCATTATGTTGTACATTACATCCTTGGTGGTCATTTATTTTGTAACTGAAAGTTTGCATCTTCCTCTAATTCCCCGTACCCCCCTCCCCCAACTCTCCTGGTAACCACAAATCTGAACTCTTTTTCTGTGAGTTTGGTCGTTGTGTGGGTTTGTGGTTTTTTGTGGTTGTTTTGTTTTGTTTTGTCTTTCTCTGACTACTTCGCTTAGCCTATGCCTTCAGGGTCCATTGATGTTGTCACTATGTATTTTCTGTAGGCAGCTCACCATTTTTATCAGTGGTTGATGAAGTTAATGCTTTAAAACATCAGTTTTATATGAAATTATATTTAGTAGCTTATATCTTTTATCCCTGGAGTACCTTACATTTTACTATAATCATTTTATGGGAAAATAAATAGCACCCTTTTACCTAACAGACATTTCAGAAATTCAGTCACTGGCATCAGATCATTCTGGTCGATCACATGACAGACCTCCCCGCCACAGCCGGTCACGATCACCTGACCAACGGTCAGAGCCTTCTGATCATTCCAGACACTCTCCACAGCAGCCCAGCAGTGGCAGGTAAATCACACTCTATCATTAATATAGTTATGTGTGCTTGATACATGTTTCTGGTATTGCTAACAAATAAAACTAGAAAATAGATTTTCTCTTGATTATCAAGTTTAGGTAGGGCTTTTTGTGGTTTTGTGGGATTTAAAAAATCAATTTAGGGATTATCTAGAAAACCAGAGGTCACTGAAACTTCTTAAAGAATGAAAGAGTAAATATCTTAGGTATGCAAGCTACACAGCTTCTTGTCAGTACTCTGTCTTTGTAGCACAGAAGTGTAACTGTAGACAGTATGTAAATGAACGGGCAGGGTCGTGTTCCAATAAAACTTCTTAATAAAAACAGTTGGCCTCAAGCTGGAATTTGCTGATCCACAGCATTAGAAGATGCTAGCTAGCTTATAGAATCTATTTCTTGGGCAGGTTAACTATACCAGTAGTTCTTTCCTAGACAGTTTAATCTGGACTTTGTTTTCCCTTTTAAAAATACACTGGGTATTGTATGTAAACAGTGCATCTTGGAACACTGCTCTGAAAACTAATGATGTATTTTATGGTGACTAACATAACACAATTAAAACAAAACCTAATAAAAATTTAAAATACACTCTTTGGTATTTATCCCAAGGGGGTCTGGTATGCTAGTAGTATATGACTTATCTGCGTTTATATGGTCTTTGGGATTGCATATACATTTGAGAAACTGAAAGTTATGGCCCTTGTCTCTAGAAAAGGGCACATGTACACATACATGTAGCATTTTACATAAAATTTGTGGACATTCCCAGGGCTCTGTAGGCTACCCAATTGATTTGTTGTTTTCAATAATAATCCATATGGAGATCTTCAGGAGGCACTTGAAAACTTGAGTGGAACAGTTTAGGATTAGAGATAGTTATTCCGGACTTAACTTGCATGGAGGTGTTAACTCAAGCCATAGATGTCACTGAAGTTTGGAGAGGCCAAGTGCTTGGGGGAGTGCATTCCTTAAGGAAGGTGAGGAGGCAAGAAAGAAGGAAACAGAGAAAGGAGGAGTATCTGGCCAGAAGAAAGCCTTTAAAAGATTGTCAAAAGCCATAGTAATATGGTTGTACACTGTTGGTTTTAGAAAATATGTGAAGCTGATACTTTCTAAATTTCAATTTCAGGTTTGTAAATTATATTAACTCTGATCTTTATTTTAAGGTTGTAATGTTTTCTTTAAAAAGGAATATTAATAGTATTGTCACAAGCCAGTCCTGGTTTATCTTATAGCTGATTATTATTATTTTTAACTGCTACAAGTTAATATGTTAGTTCTAAAAATCTTCCTGACACAGCATAGATGTTACCTGGAAAAGGATTACTGCCACAGCACACAGTGATATAACTAACACCCTTGGATGCTTCATGGGAGCAGCTATAATTTTAACACATTTCTCACCCAGAAACCATACTGGTATCAAACAATTTGGACATGATTTTCCTTTAAAAAAAAAAATCCAAATTTTGACCATTAGTTTTTATTGTGAGCAAATTCGAAATTTTAGAAAGTTTTTTTTGATGCCTACTTTTTTCATTTTAGAGTTCATTCACACTTGGCATCTGTAATTTAAAAGTTGAGGGATTTTTAGAAAAAGATTTTTTATATTACAGTTGGGATGTTTTAATTGGGAACCTCAGGTATTCTTATGGGTAACACCAATTAAATGAAATCTTTTAAAAATGCGGAATCCTGGGCCCTGTTCTCAGATAGAGGCAAGAAATAGTGGTTTTTTTTGTTGTTGTTTGTTTGTTTGTTTGTTTGTTTGTTTTAAAGTTCCTGGTATTATTCTCTTCTATGCACTACCAAATTTAGGAATATGGTTAGAACATGTATCATATACTAAAGAAAAGAGAATACATCATCTGCAGAAGACCCAGAGTCTTCAGATTATTTCCAGATATTTGTGCTGAAAATTTAATTCCTGAGAACTCTGTGACCTGCCCATAGGCAAGATATACAGTAGTACCAGTTACTTAAAGGTTTTATTTCTTCCCCTAAAGTTTATGTTAAAGTCCAAATAACTGTGCAGTTATAGAGGATTATCCCGTGTTGAGAAACAATTTAGACGTTAAGAGTAAAATCCTGGTATTAAGAAACACCATGGGTCCTGTACAGCATTCCATCATTGTTATGACCTACTTAGATTTTTCTACATGATGTTCTTTCCTGAGAAAGCAAACATTACATGGACAGACTGCTTGGGAAAAACCTATTAGCTTATTAATTCATTATAATTAGGTGAGCAGTGTATCTTCACTATTGTCTAGAACAAGGTTTGGCAGACTACAGCCTGTGGGCCAAATACAGCCCACTGCCTGATTTTGCAAATAAAGTTTTATGGGAACCCATCCTCTAATGGCATAATTGGGAAGTTGCAACAGAGACTAAGGCTCAAAGAGCCATATAAGGAAAAAGTTTGCCAGGCCCTGGTCTAGAATGTTAAAATAGTCTTGTTTTTAAACTAAAAAACAATATATGTATAGAGAGAATTTTGACTCATTTTCTTACACCTTTCTTACACCTTATACCTTGATGCTTGTTGCCAGGTTTGTTTTGTATTTTATTCAGTAATGTTTCAGAGCCCACTCTGGGCCAAAACTTGGATACTGAGAGAGTCCACAGCTGGTGGCACTGTTGTATGGTGATTACCAAGTAGCTTTCACTGAGAAGATTCTTTTCACTGATCTCGGCGTGATTCCTGCACATGTAGAGAGTATTTGATTTGCAGGCTATGTTCTAAGTTTCTGCTGGGTTATAGTTTACTCTCCCTACTGTGTAACGTTCAGTTTAACACATCTGTTTTATGACTTTTCCTCCTTTGTAACAGAATATGTTTACCTTTTTTGTTCTGTCCTATGAACTGTTACAGTTAAGGTGACTGTGGTGCTACTGATTATCATAAGCAGCTGCAGTGCTGAAAAAACTCTGTTGTAGTAAAAGCTCAAAACTAAGCTAATGTTGAATTTGGATTGTAAAGATTATGTTTTGTATTACTTACACTCAGGCATTCCATAAACTGTCAAAGTTTACTTAAGGCCTAAGTTGTCCGAAGTTTTTAGGGAATGCATTTTAACAAATAGTAAAGGTTTAATTTATATTTAGCATATCTTTAATAAAAATGGTTGCTTTTAATAAAAGTACTTGAAAGCAGGGTTTTAAGAAGTTTGAAACTTTGTAAAATTTTTAAATATTCTCTTTATTCATTGTTTCTCCTGAGAGAAAATGCTTACACTAAGTTCTGAAGTTAGTGGTATCAGTATTGATACTGTTTATGATATAGTAAATGCATCATGGTAAAATTGAATTTCTAGACTGAATGCACGTGTTGAGCCCAGTTAAGCTGATATATTTGGAACGAAAACTATTTATCTATATGGTCTACCTTTTACTATCAGCCTTTTACTATACAAAGTTGAATTTAAGCTCATGATCTTATTTTCCAGGAGTGCCAGGTAAATCCGAATACCTATGCATATAGGGCATATAATGTATCTGCTTAAATGCCTTAGAGAAGTCTTGGCTTTTAAACTAAAGATCATTATTTTTACTTACACACTTTATGATTTTTGTTACCTTCCATAATTGTTTCCTTAGAAAGCTATAAATATTCTTTAATTCTAGTATATATAGTTTCTGTCAGCTATTGCTTGGTTCTCTCTGGAACTTTGCGAATAGGCTAAAAATTATTGGGACATTTATATATATCAGTTGGATATTTCTTTTTACTCTTTTAAAATGTGGAGAAGTGCCCATCTTCTGGTGAATTTCAGATTTTGTTTTCTGGTTTTGGTTTTAGTTTTTTGTCGTAAGTAAAGGTTTTATTAACCTCCTATTTAACAGATAGATGGTTTATTCAGAACGAGATTTACATGTAATAGTGTTGGTAATTAACTTGGTTTAGGTGCTGCTGCATTTTCTTTTTCAGACTATGCAGTCTCTCATATTGGTTTGTTGGTTTGTTTTTGGTTTCTCCTTCATCTGTGAAAAAAGGGCCAGGTAGAACGATATGATTCTTGAAGTGTCTCAATGAAAATAATTAATGGATTAATGACTTCCTCCTCTTGGCTCCTATGCCTTCCATTCAGACTAAGGCAGTTGGTTGTGAGTTGACACAGTGCAGTGAACACTTTACAGTGAAGATTCAAAGATTTTTTTTTAACCAGTAATTTTGATATTATCCTGCTAATTCTTACTAAACTATTTATTGATACCACGTATGTTATCAATATATGGTTATAAATTTATGCCCTGAACAGTCTAGGCAAGATCCATGCTGTCCTAGAACTTTAGGACTTATAGCCAGGTGAAGAAAGCAGATAAGTAACTTTGAAATATGACAAGTAATTTACTTTAGTAATACATACTGTAAAGAAAACCATGGTATAGTTTGATAGTGAAGATGGAGGGGACGATATTAGATAACATGATCAGAAAAGGCTTCTCTAAAGTGACCTCATCTTGAAATGAGTAAGAAAGAGCTCTCCCAATTGAAGATTATTACAAAATAAGAATAACACATGCCATTACTCAACTTCTTAGAATAACAGCAAGATGACCTGTATGGATGGATCACAAGAGCACAGGAGAGAGTGATTACAGTTCTAAGGAGTTTTTTCTTTAGTTTTGGAAAAAGTTATTTCAGTAGGAAAAATATGAAAGTTTTTTAAAAGGTTGCTTATTACTTGAATTGGGTTTTTTGGGGGATAATTTTCTTTGCCTAACATTTCAAAATGAGGATAATACTGATTATCTACCCTGATGTTACTTAGATTAAGAACCAAATTGTTGGGCACCTGGGTGGCTCAGTGGGTTAAGCCGCTGCCTTCGGCTCAGGTCATGATCTCAGGGTCCTGGGATCGAGTCCCGCATAGGGCTCTCTGCTCAGCAGGGAGCCTGCTTCCCTCTCTCTCTCTCTCTGCCTGCCTCTCCATCTACTTGTGATTTCTCTCTGTCAAATAAATAAATAAAATCTTTAAAAAAAAAAAAAAAAAGAAGAACCAAATTGTTTTCAGTCTTTGGGAATTTTAGGTTACCAGGTTAAAATTCCAAGCTGAGGCTTTGTCTTTAATATGCTTTCTAAGAAGCCAGGCCAAGGAAAGACCTTCATTGGTGCATTTCTCTAGTAATTAACTAGAAGCCCAAGTATAAGAATGTGTGTCAATGAATGCTGGTCAGTTTTAACTCTTAACAGGAGTTTATGGATCTAAAGATAGGAAAGCAAGCTTAAATATTATACTTTAGAGCCACAGTTTACAAAGTAAAAGTATGAATTTTATTTAATTCATCAGCTCTTATACAAGTACAATATAAAACATAAAATAAGATACTTAAAAAATGGACTGTTTGGGAGCGCCTGGGTGGCTCAGTGGGTTGAGCCGCTGCCTTCGGCTCGGGTCATGATCTCAGGGTCCTGGGATCGAGTCCCGCGTCGGGCTCTCTGCTCATCAGGGAGTCTGCTTCCTCCTCTCTCTCTCTGCCTGCCTCTCTGCCTACTTGTGATCTCTGTCAAATAAATAAATAAAATCTTTAAAAAAAAATGGACTATTTGGTAATATGTGTTAAAAATAGCGAATGTATGAAAACTCTTACTTCCAGATTTAAATAATGTAGAACAATCTTCTTTTGTCCTTTTGAGGCTCTTCATTAAAAAACGAGAGTGTTGTAACACTCTTCTCTTGTAAAATCAACCAAATGTACCACTCAATCAGATGATTGTTTTATTGAAAGAGTACCTACGTGAGTCAGTCCATTGAGCATCTGATTCTTGGTTTTGGTTGCGTCATGATCTCAGGATCGTGGGATCGATCCCCACGTCAGGCTCTGTGGTCAGTGGGGAGTCTGCTTGGGATTCTAAGATAAATCTTAAAAAAAGAAAAAAGATTGTTTACTCCAAATATTAGCCCAAGTACCTGATAATCATTATACTAATGAAAGCGTAACGATGCTATCTTTAAATTAAAAAAAGGTCTTCCTTACTCCTCATTATTAAAAATTGTACATTTTTACAAAAATCAGTTTGAACAACAGATCTGTTTTTCTTCTAAATCATTAATCATCATCACCATCAAAAATGAACATGTAAGATGAGAAGCTCTATACGAAATGATAAGGATCATAAAAGCCTGTATCTGGGTTATCACCTGAAAGTCATTTGCCATAATAAGCAGTATAGATACTCAAATTTTTTCAAAAACATATACACTCACGCATATATATGTCCAGACAGTAGATTACAGTATGTAAAGAATAAACTTAAATTGTGGGAAATTAGCTTATAAATATGCAAAATGGGTATAATAATTCCTTACTTTCTCAACATACCACCCTTCATTTCTGTGCCCAAATATCAACTTAGAATCTCTGCATCTCTCTCCCTTTGTCATCCCTAGAATTCTGTATATGCCATGCAGAAAGAGATCATTAATATTTTATTGCTGTTAAGGAGGAACTACAATGTATAAGTAAACTTTTGTTTCCATATAAAGTTTAGAAGATTGAGCAATGGTCACAACATTCTAAATAGTCAAACTTGAGTGTGCCTTTAGTTTTTCTTTTTTCTTTTTTTTTTAAGATTTTATTTATTTATTTGACAGAGATCACAAGTAGGCAGAGGCAGGAAGAGAAGCTGAGCAGAGAGCCCAATGCGGGGCCTGATCCCAGGACCCTGAGATCATGACCTCAGCCAAAGGCAGAGGCTTTAACCCACTGAGCCACCCAGGCGCCCCTCGTTTTTCTTTTTCATGTCTTCTAGTCCTCCCAGTTGAACTCTTCTGTTACTGGAGAAAATCTGTGGGATATGGTTAAGTTGATTTCTAACCATATCTTTATTGTTAATTATGGCTGAGATGGTCCAGTAGCCTTCAAAGGAATTAGCATCTAGTTTTTATTTTCATCCTAGGTTCTCTATAGGTCTTGCCTCCCTTTATGCAGCAAGTGAGTTTCTGAAAAGAAAGTGTAAGCCCGTTTTAAGTCATTTACCATGAAATAGGAATTTGAAGTTGGTTTTATAAAAGGATGTTTTACTGGAGTGAATGGTAAGCCTCAAGTTTATTTCCTATATTAGGACCACTTTTAAAATAAGGCATGACTGACCAGTCAGTTGAGAAGATGTTTGAGAGCTAGAAGCCTGAAAGAAAAGCTGCATGAAGAATGGGCAGTGTAGCATGTTTTGTTTTGTCAAAACAGTCAAGACAGAAAGTGGAATGGGGAGTGAACCCAGCAAGTTTAATGTAAAGAGATTAAATATAACCAGATTGGTGTAACAAAGGATTAGCTACTAAGAAGTAAAGGGAACTCTAAAGAATATGAGAATCAGGTATATGAACACCTGCTCCCCTTGGTGCTATGTTGGAATGACAAAGAGGAGGCTCCCCCCATGCATCCCTGGGGCTCAGAGCCAGCCATGTTGGGAAAGGCACACCCATGCAGGCTTCACTGAATGGCAGAGAATTTGGCTGTGATGTGTTGCCAGAAGAATGTGCAAGAATTTTTCCTCCAGTGTGCTTGAAAAAGGAGTTTCCTGGGCAAGTGTCTTGTTAGAGACCTTCTCCTGCAAAACCATCCTAGAGGAAGACTGCTGACTGCTTTGTGCTGTGAGAGCCTGCTGAAGGAACACACACCAGAACCCAGAGGGAGAGCCCCGGACCAAGCCACCTGCCCTCTGCCCTCTACCTGTAGGCGCAAACACTTGTGATTTTACTTACACCCGAAGTTTTTCACTTATAACTACTTGTTACTCCTTGCTGATCTGATGAAAGAATATGTTACTCTGCTACCCAGTTTACACGGTTGACTGGGTAAGGCTTAAAGAAGGCTGTTTACAATGAGTCCCTTTATGTGAACTGTAAAAACTCTTCAGAGACTGTGTTCCACCCCATGTCTTAATAACTGTCTCCCACAGAGTTTTTAACCAGCCCAGAGCTTCTGGGTAAATGGATCACTGCCGTAAGATTGATGTACAAATGAGAACTCTGGAAAATAAACCTTGTCTCCTCCCCTCTTGGGGAAAAACAGTAATGCCCTTAAGAGGATCTTGAGGTCCTTGAGAATGTCTGAAATGTCCGTCTCAGCTACTTGGAGCCAGAGTATGTAGATAAACATGCATCTGACTCAGGACAGACGTGATTTTTGTATAAAGTCAGCCTTCCTCTTAATAGTAAAAAGTATGTGTTTTTTGTTTTTGTTGTTTTGTTTTTTGGGGTAAAACTTAGATACTGTTTCAAAGCCAGTTGGGTAGAATTGTGTACGGAAGATTTGAGGAAAATGTATTTCATTGTCACAGCCTTACCAGTTTCTTTTGCTAAGCGCCACTGATTATAGACGAATTTGGTGTTTGGATTTGGTTTTTGTCTTACAGTAGACATAATGATCACATTTGCTCATAATAGAACTTCATAAATGTTTGGAAAATCTGATTATTATATTCCTGTACTGTAACTGTAGATCTGTATTGCCCAACATCATTGCTACTAGCTAGCCACATGTGGTTACTGAGTGTTTAAAATGTGGCCAGTCCAAATTGAAACATATTTTAAATGTGATATAACACATTAGGTTTTGATGACTGTGCACACACAAAAAGATGTAGGTTACTTCATTAATAATTTCATTGCCTAATGAAATAATATTTTGGATGTAATGCATTAAATGTATTCACTGATTTTACCTCATTTCATTTAATACAGATTTTAGAAAATTTGCAATTACATAGATGACTTGCCTCATAATCCCGTTAGCAGTACTGCTCCCGATCTACATGTATTATTGAATAATGCCTCCATCTTTTGGTAGATAACAGAAATGCACTAAAAAGAGAGGTGATTCTCCAAATATTAACTGTATGGAAAATTTCATAGAATAATATGAGTTCCATCCACCTGAAATGTTATTTCAGTCATAACAGTTGTTACAGGGAGGGAAAAGTTGTGATGGGCAATATGGTATGAAAATTAACCAAAGACGAAAGTACTGGCAGTTTTATGTGATGGAGCAAGAGCCCTATTGCACAACAAATGACAGCTTGTTGGTTATCATTACAGAGGATGTTTCCATTAGAGTATTATAATTGATTCTAAGTTACCGAGATGGTGGTTATCATTAATTTCAGTCATTTTAAATTTAGTAAGTTTAAGTTATAAGAAAAAAAGTCAATTGTAACTATTTGTTTTTACATCTTTTTAAACAATTTAAAATTTACTTGTTGCAGAGCAATAAATCTGTAGAACTATTAAAATTATGCATTCTTTAATCTCATTTTCTTTAAAATGTTCATATTTGTATTGAATAATGCCGATTATTTCCAGAAGTAATGTTTAAGACTACACTTATTTCTCAGAATTCAATGTTTACCAATCTGATGGTTGCAAATTGGTAACTTGTTTATTTCCAGTTCATGGTTTCCTGATTAGTGGAGCTGTGCATCTTTTTATGAGATTATTGATGGTAGTGTTGCTCCCTCAGTGAACTGCAGGTTCATTTCTGTTGCTTGCTTGCTTTCTTCCTTCCTTCCTTCCTTCCTTTTTTCTTTTTTCTCTCTTTTTTTCTTTTCTTTTTTTTTTTTTTTAAGAACATCTTAAATTTTTAATCCTTTCTTTACAGGTTACCTAGACCACTTTTGATTAAGAAAACTGTAGAAAGTTAGTAACTGCCACAAGCAAACACGAGGTGTTGGCACGTGTCAATTTTCCAGAGTCCTGCTTTGTGGGGGGTCTAAATGTGTGGCTTGGGGTCTCTGCTCACACTTGCTGGAATCCATCGTGGCAGAGTTTAGTCCACAGGTCGCTTTTCCTCATTTTCTTTGTAAACTCTTCAGGATTCTCACAGAATTTTTTACCGTCCTCAGAGTATTCTTCAGGTAGGTGAGCCCAAAGTGGGTGCTCGGGCTGGGGTCATTCACCAATGCTATGTGGGACTGGATTACTTAGTGGGTTTTAATTGCTGGCTTCCAGTTTTTAGCACTAATTACTGGGCAGACAGACTGCCCCTTGTCATCAGTGTTGTGATAGATCTTTGTTTTAAATGTGACTGCCTTCAGTTCAGGTCATGATCCCAGGTCCTGGGATCAAGCCCTGCCTCTGGCTCTCTGCTTAGCAGGGAGCCTGCTTCCTCCCCTCTCTCTCTCTGCCTGCCTCTCTGGCTACTTGTGATCTCTGTCTATCAAATAAATAAATAAAATCTTTAAAAAAAAATGTGATCTCTTGTGGTTTGATTGGGTACTCTGCTGGAACACTGATTTTGATTCTGAAGTCCCCCTTATCATATGAAGCATGGACAGGAACAGTGACTCCTTGCCAAGTCAATAAATTAGCTTCATCAGCCTGGATGTTATGAAAGTTTTTCATTCCACGTTTGCGGATTTCTTCAAGCTCCATCAGCCTCCTTCTGGCTGCCATCTTGGATTTGGTGCTGCTGCTTTCCCAGCCTGTTGGTCATTTTTCTGTCGCATTGTTCTTTTTCATTTCTTCATCAGTAGTAGCTCTTTTGGGGAGTGTGTTGCAAATGTAAGTCTTTATAATATCTTTTTCTTTGCAATTAGACATTTTTAATAATGAAATGTTTTCATCTTTATGGCTTCTGGATGTTTATTTTACTTATTTGGGGAGATCTCCCCCAATCTAAGTTTCTATAGATTCTCTCCAGGCATTTTATAGTTTCTGATGTTATTATTGCTGGCATACTTTTCCCTTTCATTTTCTTCTGATTATAGAGGACACTGAGGAAAATCCATTGATTTTTTTTTTTAAACATAGTTTTAAAAATGTAGTTTAAACGTAGTTTAAAAGACGTAGTTATAATTTTCTCTATGTAATTTGTTTCGTATTCTTTATACCCACTAAAATTCTCCCCAGTATTTCAAGCCTATTAGCTCATGATCATATCATCTGAGTCTTCAAAATAGTGGTAGGCATAGTGGTAACCCTAGTTAGTATTGGCAGGTATCACTGTGTTGTTACTGATTTTAGTATAAATACATTCAGCATTTCCCTGTTTAATATGGTCTTAGCTCTTGGTTTTTGAAAATAGTCTCTTAACTAATTATATTGCCTGTATTTTTGCTTTATTTGTGATTTTTATTAGGAATGGCTGATGAATTTTTTTTTTTTACATTCCTGTTTCACCAGTATTTTTTTCATACAGTATTTGGATGTAATAATGAATTATGTGATAGATTCCTAATGTTAAGCCAGCCATGTACTTGTGAAACAACCCTGCTGTGATCATTGTAAAATGACTTTTTAATGCATTACTGTATTCCCTTAGCTGGCATTTTATTTAGAATTTTTTCCTCTGTTTATAATTTAAAATGTTTTTTGTGTTTGTCCTGTCATTGTCAAAGTGTTAAGAGTACTGTTAACCTCAGATTGAATCACTGATAGAATATTGAAAATTTTTTTAACTACACAAGATTTTTATGATACTGTTCTCTACATTACTATGCATATTTGGAATTTTCCGTAACAAAAAGTTGGGGGAAAAAATGCGCTCTTTAACATGTATGTGTTTCCCTAGGATAAATCTAGAAGTGGAATTACAGGTTTTTGAGTGTTTGCCTAAGTAACTCCCATTTTGCCCTTAAGTAGTTATACTTGTTTACATTTATTTACCATCCCTGTATGCGTATCTATTTCTCCATGTCCTTCCCTAGGTTTTATGTTATCGTGTGAAAGTTCTCATGAATGATAAGACAATTAAAAGTTATTTCAGTGTGCATTTTCCTAGTTACTAGTGAGGGTGAACATACTTTCATGTTTATTGTTATCTGTGTATGTATATTTTTGGTGAATTGTCTCTTTCTAATACTTATTTTTCTCTTGAGTTGTCTCCTCTAAACTGATTTACAGTTCCTTATATGTTCTAAATACCAAATTCTTCATGTGTTATTAGGCCAATATATAAATTGGTCAATATGGAAACATTAGGTATTAAACTCATTACTTATGTTAGGTTGAACTGTATGAAATTGCTTATGTTCACCTGTTAGAACCAAAAAATCCCATTTCATTTGGCTTAACCAAAAATATATTTTTTAATTACTTGAATTTTTATGCAGTCATGGTTGTTGGTGTATGAGGGTTTTTGTGCATTGAGTCTTTAACAGTCCTCTATTTTTGATGATACAAATTTTTTAAACATATATTTTGGACTTAAATTCCATCTGAAATCGTATTTTTGTCATTAACATGCATAGCGGTCTAATCTTTTAAATTGTGGACATTGGCCCTAACCTCATTTATTAAATAAATAGCATGTTTTTTTCTCACAATTCTGAACTACCATTTCCATGTTAAATTTTACTATTGTGGGTAGATTCATCTATTTTCTGTTTTGTTGCTTTGATCTGTGTTTCTGTTTCTGTGACAATACCACTCTAGTTTTAATTACTAGGTTTTTATAGTATTTTGATAGCTATTAGAACAAATCCCTTGTCATAGCTTTTCAAAGGTTGCTTGACTGTTCTTAGACTGTTCTCTTACAAATGATTTTTATAATCGTCTATGTGTCCCTAATTTTTAAATTTTACTAATGTGCAGTCTCCGGAGCAGAGAAGAAGAGAGAATTTCTAAACCTGGGGCTGTCTCAACTCCTGTGAAGCATGCGGATGATCATACTCCTAAAACGGTAGAAGAAGTTGTAGTTGAGAGAAATGAGAAACAAGCACCCACTCTCCCAGGTAAGCCTAGCAAAACACTACATTCAGAAAATATTTACAATCAGACTAAATAAAATAATTGTCAGAATTTACAGATGACTTAAATATGCTTCAGTGATTTTGATTATTGTTATTTCTGCAGTTACTACTATTTGCGTCTTCTACTATCTGTGTTTGAATTTTTCTGAATCTGACTTCCAACATATTCCTTATGGGTATGAGGTTGGCATGGATCAGTAGGCTTTCATGAATTTTAAAAAATTTTACTGGATAGAAATTATTCATAGTTAACAGCTGTTCACAGTGAGTAAAGTTGTTCTCTAGCACTGCTTATTTAGGAGAAATATTAGATTGGCTTAAGAATTTTTTTAAGTTATTTTACCTATTGAAGGTATTTTCTTAAACGCTGTAAGTTATTAGATTGGCTTAAGAATTTTTTTAAGTTATTTTACCTATTGAAGGTATTTTCTTAAACGCTGTAAGTTATAATAAGTTATACACTGTAGAGATGCATATGAAACCAGACATAAGAATCTGCAAGTTTCCAAAATCCATTTCCTTGAAACGCCAGGATATTTGGGTTCTGTTGTCTCTCAGTTCCTTCTCTCAAATCTTTTTACTCTGCTTGTTTAGTAGCAAGAATGTGAATATTTGAAAGCAAATTTTACCACAGTGAAGAAGACTGCTTTGACAATTTTAGAGAAACGATGTAGGGATTCTCTTCTCTTTTTCCTCCTCTTCCTCCTTTCCCTGTCCCTCACACCCCAACCATAGACTTTTTCAAACCCTAACAGCTGAAGCTTTAGAAGGCACAGGTAGCCATGTAATGTGCATATTTGCTATAAAGAAATCAGAATTTATAACTGTACTCTGTACTTTAAAATATATAGTATGTATGTTTCTTATTAAGTTTTCTGAGCTTTTTGCTGATGAATTTTAATGTATATATTTTGTGGGATTTGTGGTTTGCTATTTTCCTGGTTGTGCTTATGTTATTATTCCAGTTTTTTTTTTTTTTTAAAGATTTATTTATTTGACAGAGAGAAATCACAAGTAGACAGAGAGGAAGCCAGAGAGAGAGAGAGGGGGAAGCAGGCTCCCTGCTGAGCAGAGAGCCCGATGCGGGACTCGATCCCAGGACCCTGAGATCATGACCTGAGCCGAAGGCAGCGGCTTAATCCACTGAGCCACCCAGGCGCCCCTATTCCAGTTTTTAATAAAGCGATTCCTGCACAGTTTTTAAATTTTCTTTCTTTTAGAACCAAAGCCTGTGTATGCTCAAGTTGGACAACCAGATGTTGATTTACCTGTCAGTCCGTCTGATGGTGTCCTACCTAATTCAACTCATGAAGATGGGATTCTCCGGTAATGGGATTTTAAGCTTGTGTTGTCCTCTCTGTCCATTATTCAGTGTTATTTAAATTGAGAATTCAATTGCATATCCTTTTTGAAAGAGTGTATACCATTTAATGTTATGATTATGTTTTATTTCAAATTATTTATATGAGAGAATTAGAAATTAAAAAACAAAAAAGAAACTTTGGATGTTGACTTTATCACCACTGTCCACCTACCTAGTTTTTAGGTTGGGAATTAGAAAAGTTAAAAATTGTTTTCTGCTTAGAAATCAGAATTTTCACAAGTTTTCTAATGCCCTAGTATTTAAAAAACACAAATAACCAGTGTTTCTCCATTCTAACACTGTTGATATTTTGGGTTGTGTCCTTGTTTATTGCGTTGTGAAATGCTGAGCAGCATCCCTGACCACTAGCTGCCAGTAGCACCTCCCAGTTGTAACAACCAAAAACGTCTCCAGACTTTGCTAAATCTCCCTTGGTTGAAAACCTCTTCTAGATTAGTTAGCAACTCAAAAGTAAGTTTTTTATATTCTATACCTTTTACTGTTCTGTCTTATACTTAATGAGATTGAGCTGTAAATTTCAAATAATCTTGATCATCAAATTAGTCTTTTGTTGCTTCTGTGGTGAAAGGGACATGATATGACCAAACTTTTAAGTGAGTTAGATGTAGACCCCTGATCTTACTTGTTTTCTTTGCTTAAGGAAATTGGGTTGTTACTGCAAGACCCAGCTAGATAGATAGAATTCCTGGAATAGATGGGTAGGATAGAAGGTTAAAATTGTATATTGTTATTATCAGATAACTGATAATTCAAAATTTTATAAATTATGAAGGAATAGTTTCCTTCTTTTTCCTTTCTTCAGAATTGCTTCAAGCTTTTATAACTCTTTAAAGTTTAAGAATACTGGAATGATTAATTCCAGAGACCTATTTCTCAAGAGAGCCCTGAAGAACAGATACTGAAGAGGATTTGAGGTTGTGGGTAGCTGGTCCAGGAAACATTTGATTATTTATTAAAGTCCAGTGACTGTATTTGGGGCAGAAGTGGTTAATTGGTTTACTTTTTCTTACTACAAGTAGTTGATGTAATACCAGTAAAGCAGAATAAAAAATGTCAGTCGTCTGAAGTACATGACCCTGAGGGTGGACCTAAAGCTGTCCTTTAAAAAGACAGATTTTATTAAAGGATGGAGACTACAGTCAACGATTTTTACTTTTTGAGGCACACTAGATCAGTCTCTGTTACAAAAGGACCACCAGGGATCTGGAGTCTCAAGGACTTTGAGGAAGTGTTTTAAAAAACTTACTATATGATTGGTTTGGAAGAAGAGTCTGTGAGCAGACTCTGGACTTACCTGGAAAAGTAGGACACTGTCGTATCTAAGTGATTCACATGGCCCATGATAACACTGGCCAGTACTTTCATGGAAGGAGGAAGGGTATCACCAGCCCTGACAATGAGTGACTTCATCTAACCTACAGTCTCTGATGTTTACATCTAGTAAATGTTTGTTCCAGGTAAGGAAATGGAACAAGTGTGAATACCTTATAAGATCCAGAAGCGTAAGGTGGTCTTCAGTAGTTTAAAAGAATTAGACCCTCCTCTCTTTGCTCAACTCATTCATTCATTGATTTGTGTTTTTTATTTTCTATTGGCTTCTAATCATTTGTTCATTGTTAATTAGTGAATTAAGAGGAAAGGGACTTTTTCTGCACTTCATGTCAGAATAGGTAATAGAATTGTGTGTCTTCTTGAATAGAAAAGTGGGAGAGTTATGGAAACCTAGATGGGTAATTTGTAATTATGTATATTATTTGTAATTCATTACCTTAAAGAGTGGTTTGCATTTATGATCCATTTCTCCCTACCCATTCTTCTAAGATGTCCTTTAGTTTTTATTTCAGGGCTAGCACAAGGTTTTGGCACTACACTAATTATAAAAGAATGTGCATACATTAATTCCTTTTCCATTCTCTCTCTAGTAAGAAAAGGGCAGAGACTGAATATATGACTAATCCAGAAAGGCTGAAGGCTGATAAGTTTTTTATTTAAAATCCAAAGGGGCTGCAGAGTAAGTGATCTGTGTCAGAGTGCACCAACTGCCATGTTTAAAAACCGCTCTCTCTTGGATGTGCAGATCACGTGCTTGGAGACTCATTTTGATTCCCTGGTATTAGGAAAGTTTGTCAATTTATGCTTCCATTTCAACCTTTGAAAAACTGTACTGCTCAGTTATTCTGTATAGATGATATGGTATAAATTGGGATGAAAAGAGTGGAAGATGTTTTTAACTATTGCAAATGCCCCATATGCATCCAAGACACTAAGAGTTGGGAAAATATTATTTTTATAAAGTAGTTTTATTAATTAGTTATAAAACAGTAATTGCATATTAGATATTTTAAAACTCATTGTTCAGAGAATAAAAGAAAGTGCCAGTAAAGCTGATTTGGAATTCTAATACTAAATTGTATTCAGTAAATAGTGGTATGAGGGGAATTCAGAGATGATGGTCTTTGTTTCATTCTGAGTGTGGTTTTCATTGTAGTGATTTATTGTAACTTTTCAAGCTTCTCTTAACTGTTTCAAATGAAATATTTGTTTTAACAGGCCCAGCATGAAATTGGTAAAATTCAGAAAAGGAGATAGTGTGGGTCTGCGCCTGGCTGGTGGAAATGATGTTGGAATATTTGTAGCTGGTGTTCTAGAAGATAGCCCTGCAGCCAAAGAAGGCTTAGAAGAGGGTGATCAAATTCTCAGGGTATGTCAGTATATCAGAGATATGGTTTGAAAGTACTTAGATCTTTAGAGAAAGACATCAAATACGGCAAACCTATTATTATAATTCAGTTGTAATCTTAAGTCATAGTCTCTTGAACCAAATATCCATTTCAGATGAGGAATCCGTTCTGGTCTTGGTTGTATTGACCTCTTCCCTTCCCATTTCTGCATTTGGTCTTGTTTATTGGTGTGATATGTGTTACTGCAGGGTATGATCCTCTGGTTCATTTCAATCTCTGATGTTTGTAGAACTTACAAAAAAAAAAATAATAAAGGTCTTAGATCCCTATGATATCCACCAAGTAGTCTTTTTAAGTTTGACTAGACATTCAGGCTGGCAAGACTGACATAGGGCACAACTTGCCATCAGTTGTCACTCTCCCATGGGAGAGGGAGCCGTCTTTGCAGCGGTCCACATAGCCGTGTGGGACTTTCTTTACCCTGGAGATGGCTTACCTGCAAGGAAATGGGGATGTCCATTGGGCAAATGTGTAAGCTGCCGTGGCTTTGAAGCTTCATACCTCACAAGAGACAAAACCAGTTACAGGAGTCAGAAAGTCCAGCTTAGGTGTGGTCTCTTTTATTTTGCTGTTGTTTTTCTGTCTTTGCCATAAGTGGTGCTGTCTAGTCATATAGTATCATCTTTATCTGTCTCCTTAAAATATCCAGATCTCTTGGCAGAGAAACTGTGTCCGGTTTAACCCAATCATATCTGTTCAATGTGAGTTCCTGTTTGCTTCACCCTCCAGCATAGACTGTCATTGCTACCTCTCTTCCTGTCTTCCTGCATTTGGGCTACCTCCTGCTCCCTGTCCTGGCTTCAGTCTCCAGCTCGGAAACTTGCTCCTTTCTTTGCTCATGTTTTTCTCTTTGCCTCCCCTCTGGCTCTTCATCTGTTCTCTATTGTCTTACTTCTCTCCTTTTGCTATTGAAATTGTTGTCAGTCCCTGCCTTGCTTCCTTTTCAGTCATCACTGTCCTAAAGTTTTATTGTCTGACTTCCATCATAACCACTGCTCAACCTGAAGTCTCATAAGCCATCATCGACCTAATGGCACCGTTGGCTCTCATTTTCCCTTATTTCCTAGCAGCGTTTTGATTGAAGTGCTTTCAATCTTGAAGTGCTTTCTTCCTTGGACTCCATAACATTGTCATTCTGGTGCTCTTTTAGTCTTGTAAATTCTTTCCACCCTTCCTTTATGGTTCTTCTAAAGCTTGGAGAATGTCAGCAGCTCCCTGCTTCTCTCTTGCTACAGGTCTCCATCTCGACTTTGAGGGCTCATGTCAGCAGCCTACCATCAGGATCTTTACTTTGAGCTCTTCTCAGTCCCCTCCCCACTGTATGAGCTACCTATGGCCATTTTCCTCCTTCTCTCCTTTCCCTTCAAACTTCCTATAAAAGTCAAGCTATCATCTTTGACTTACTGGCCTCCATCTGACACTGTACTTTGATTCCTCCTTGTGATAATACATTGTACTCAGATACAACATGGAGAGTGATGTTCACTACACTAAAGAAATTAAACAGACCTCTTAACCACCTCATATCCTATTTGAAATAGTCAGGGCATACATACATCATTTTATTTTATTTTATTTATTTTATTTTATTTTATTTATTTTTTTTTTTTTAAAGCTCTTATTTTCCTTATTAAGTAAGCTTTAGCCCCAACATGAGACTCAAACTCACAACCCTGGCATAAGAGTCACGTGCTCTTACCAACTGAGCCAGCTAGGCACCTGTATGTGCATCATTTTAAAATTATTTCTTAATAATTTACTTTTGTTTTATATCATAAAAGTAGTGCATGTTAACTTTTTTTTAATGTGGAAAATTTTCAAAAAGTGAAAGAAAATCTACCTGTGACCCTGCATATAATCACCAGTAACATTTTGATAAGTTTCCTTTGGTCCTTAAGAGCTTCTAATATAAGTACCTAATGACTTTGCAGACATTGAGCCTACATCATACAGATGTTCTTATAGAGTTGGGACAATGCATGTGCTGTTTTATTTTTCTTATTTCCTACTGATTTCTTTTTCAGAATCTAGTAAAAAGTAAGGCTCTATTTTTAAATTCACAGAATTCAAATCTTTTTTTTTTTTTTTTTTTGAGGTATACTGGTATACAACATTATATTAGTTTTAAGTTACATTTGTGGAGTTTATAATTTCAAAATTTAAAGCCAGAAAGCTTATAATAATAGATACTTGGAATTAGATGTTGTCTTTCTGGTCTAAATTGGTTGGATATTGCAGTAGATGATCATTAATGCCAGGATGTATTATGGCTACTCTTTAAATGAATTTACACCTTTACCCAATTTACTTGGTTTCTACATATTTTAAATTAGAGTGTATTATTTTTCTCCAAAGGAAAATCAGTTTTTTCCCTCTGAAAGCTGTGATGTTTTCAAATTACATAAAGTCTGAGAATCTTTGTTTTCTGTGTAGATAAGTATTTTCATAATCTTTAAATATGGTCAATAATAATTTGTGAAATATATTTTAACAGGTAAACAATGTAGATTTCACAAACATCATAAGAGAAGAAGCTGTCCTTTTCCTACTCGACCTCCCTAAAGGAGAAGAAGTGACTATATTGGCTCAGAAGAAGAAAGATGGTGAGATACTGTCAGGAAATGGAGAAAATCTACAGAATTCTGAGAACTTAAATAGGGAACTTAATTTCCATTTTTAAATCATTCAAAGCTGAGTGATAAATGCATTTGTTAATCTCAGAGTTTAAGTCACTTTGAGGTACAGTCTTAACACTCTGCTCTTTAGAAAGCGCGATTTTAGGACCAACCTTTATGACATTCTAGTTTAAGTAGAGTGCTGTCCAACTCTTCACAAGGCATTGAAAAATCCTAGTTGTTTATTAGCCATTAGAATCATACAAAAGTATACAGTCACCTTCCAAATTTTTTACTGATGTTTTCTAAGCAATACATTTTTGTTAGCATTAATTAAAGAGAATGCCTAATTTTCTTTGATTAGGAAGATACACTTTTCAGTTAGAACAGGGTTTCTCAGCCTCAGCACTATTTTTGTTTTGGGCCAGATAATTCTTTTTTGTAGAAGCTGACCCATATCTTATAGGATGCCTAGAAACATCCCTGGCCTCTATCCACTAGATGCCAATAGCACACTTACCTGATCAAAAATGTCTCCAGATATTGCCTAATATCCCCTGGGGGAACAAAATTACCCTCATTTGAGAACCACTTATTTAGAAAATGTGACTATCTGTAATACTTGCAGCAAAGTTAAGTTAGATGATATAAATAGAACTGTGTGGTTAAGGACAAGTTGCTTGATCTGTTTCTGCATTACTTTTCCTCATCTGCAAAATGGAGGTGCTAAACCTATATAGGTAGGTATAAACCTATGTCCTATTTCATGAGATAATGGTGCATTACGTGAGACAGAATGCCTAATGTGGTATGTGGATCCAACATATGTTGAATGCTGTTGGTTTATTATTATCAGAGCATTTTCACATAATCTATTTCTTCAGAGTAATTTCTTATCTTACTCGCTATTGATAATGTTTTTGTTTTGATTCCTTTTAGTTTATCGTCGCATCGTAGAATCAGATGTAGGAGATTCTTTCTATATTAGAACCCATTTTGAATATGAAAAGGAATCTCCCTATGGACTTAGTTTTAACAAAGGAGAGGTGTTCCGTGTTGTGGATACCTTGTACAATGGGAAACTAGGCTCTTGGCTTGCTATTCGAATTGGCAAAAATCATAAAGAAGTAGAAAGAGGCATCATCCCTAATAAGAACAGGTATGAATGTTTGGATACTTCTCATAAAATAGTTAAGTAAATGATGATGGAAGACTTGAATCCCACTGGGAAATTTTTGGCAGTGTAAAGAATTAGTTTTCATTATATTCACTGTATCTATGACTGACTTAGTTGTACAAACTATTTTATTTTATTTTTGTATTTTATTATTTCTTTCTTTATTTTAAGTAGGGTCCACACTTATTGTGGAGACCAATGTGGGTGGGTCTTAAACTCACGACCCTCAGATCAAGACCTGAACTGAGATCAAGAGTTGGACACTTAACCCGCTGAGGCCCCCAGATGCCCTAGAACTTCTTTATCTTAGTTTAGCCATTAAGATTTAAACTACATGTAGAGTTCTGTCCAGTATTTTGACATTTTGTGTCGTCTATGGGTCTTTTTCCATTTTGCTTTTCAAATATATTTATCCATCTGTCTGTCCTGTATTCTGTCTTGTCCAGGGCTGAGCAGTTAGCCAGTGTACAGTACACACTTCCAAAAACAGCTGGGGGAGACCGTGCTGACTTCTGGAGATTCCGGGGTCTTCGCAGTTCCAAGAGAAATCTTCGAAAGAGTAGGGAGGATTTGTCAGCTCAGCCAGTTCAAACAAAGTTTCCAGCCTATGAAAGAGTTGTTCTTCGAGAAGGTGATTTATTTTCTATAGAGTAACCTTAATACCATTAATGTCAATGTGCTTAAGAAAGAAAAAGTATAAACTGTGTTATTTTTCCTTTGAATTTCTCCCAGCTGGATTTCTGAGGCCTGTAACTATCTTTGGACCAATAGCTGATGTTGCCAGAGAAAAGCTGGCAAGAGAGGAACCAGATATTTATCAGATTGCAAGTAAGTGGCCTTAAGACGGACTTAGATGAGGTTGAGGGTATTGCCTTACTTGGTACTCCTCTAAAGGAAAGGTCTGATCCATTCACCTAACAGAAATAAAACTTTCTGTAAGTTAAAGTTTGCAGTTTATCCAGTTTATTTGATTTGGAGGGAAATTGGAGTGACTGTGTCCTGGTTGTACTACTTCCCTTTAATAATAAAAAGAATCACCCATTTATGAAGCTCTGGCTTCATATGAAAATTGAACATGATCTTGTTTAATAAATCTGACAATATCACCATGGGTAATATTAGAGTATCCATGCTGAAGTTGAGCAACTTGAGTCTTAGGGTGGTTAGGACCATTGCCAACCAACCTCTTCACTCTAAATTTCCCTGATGACACCCAGCTAATGAGTGACAAAACTCAACTTTGAACCCAACCCTTCCTGGCTTTAGTCCAGTGCTTTCAGTCATTGAGCTAACAGAAACAAGTATATAAAAAGGGTAATAAAAATATGGTTCATGCCATCAGTTATTGTAGGCATTTATAGTAAGTTAGAGTTAAATATAAATAATGAAGATGTAGTGTTTAAATGCCTAACAGATTCTGCTTGCAGATTCTTTTAGTTTAGCTATTGTGGTACTTTAAATATACGGACTTGGTTATGACCACTTTGGCTTGCTTTAAGCTATAGATAAAGCCTTAAGCTGGTTTTTTCCTCTAATTATAGAAATGCTCACTATTTGGAAAGCTTAGAAAATTAATTTGATGACATATATCATCATCATCCTTAATTTTAACCTATTGTATTTTCTTCCACCCTACCACCATTTGCAAGCAAACGGTGTGGGGGTGTGGGGCTTTATTCGGTTTTCCTCCTTTAATTGATAAAACCGTGTTTTTTTAAATTATCCATTGTGCAACCAAATTTTGGTTGATTAGTCTTCTGTTATTTATAAATAGTTGATTTCAGTTTTATATTTTACTTTTATAAAGGATGTGGAAATCGGTCCATATTTTATTTGCTTGTTTCAGCTTTGCTTTGTTTTATGAAGGATTTAAATCCTCAGAAATACAGCTTTTCCCATGTTTATGATAATTTTCTTAGAATTCCCAAATACAGTCAGAAATAAGCTGTGGAACATGAGCATTTTCTGGTTACATATGGTTGCATATGATTGCTGTTGCCATCTGAAAGGTTGTGCCTTTGTCATTGTTCCTACTGTCATTAGATGAGACCCGCATTAACAGTTTTAATTTAAAGAATAAGAGCATTGCCTTTTTATTATATTACTTTTCACTGAAAGTTGAATGAGGCTATTTAGTTTATGAAACTGAAAAGATTTGCAGACAAATGATAGTAAAATTTGACCCAAGTATAGAAAATGCTTATTTCTGCTTCCCCTTTCAGTTTGTTAGTATTTTCAGAAGAGGTTTTTTTGGGGTCATCATTTGTAGATAGCATTTGGCCTAAATAAGTTGGTGGTAACCCTGCCCATAACCAAACTTAGGGTTTTTAAATATAGGAAAAGTATGTGTGAAGACTTGTGAAGCTCTACCTGAGGAAGTAATTGATTGCTTTAATTGAATTTTTTCTACACTTCAGCCAGGCTTTTAAAAAAGGTATTAGGATAGCATAGTTATGTATCCTCTCTGAGTCCAGTGAGAGTCTTTTGCTAAAGAATTGGTAGCATTTTCTCCAACCAAAACTACCAGTTGATCTCTCTTTAATTCTCTGTTCACCAGATTTGAAATTCTGCCCTGTTTGCTGGTAGAGCTTTATCTTAATTCCCTAGAGTCGTTCAGCTTGCCTTCAGTGTAACCTTTGTCCTTCCAAATCTCTGCTTTTGTCTCATCTGAAAAACCAGAGCTCCTGTTTGTCTTTAAAGTTTTCCTTGTGACCAAAGTCATAAACATTGCTGTGCCTTTGTAGTGAAGAACTTCATATTAATAGACCTCCAAGGTTTCTGGTTAGTAACTGGCTCAAGCTGCACTTGGCATATTATACACTAGTAGGGAGGGACAGGATGCCAGTGTGAAACCGCAGTCTGTCTCAGTTACAAATTAATAGCCTTCTCTGCACCCAGGTTCCAAAAAGTCCTCTAACCCAGAACTCCTCAGCCCCTCTGTTACAGCATTGTTGGTTTTGGGTTGTGGACTTATCCAGGTATTGATTTCATTGGCCGCCAGCAGCTAGACGGGGCTTCACCCAGAAGAGGCCTCCTAAGTTTATCTCTGTTGGCTGTACGAATAATGTCATTTTCTTTGCATGTCACAATGTGTAAAACCTTTGGAAATAGTGCCATGCCAACCCATCCTAGAGTATTAGGCAAAAGAAAAAATGGGTCTCCATACATGCATATTTCTACCTCTTTTTTTAATGTCTTTTTCCAGAACATAGAAAATTTTTGGAAAACATAAAATATAGATATATGAAACTCACATTATTTCAAGTTTAAATATTTTACTTATACCAAAACAGAATTGATCATTTTATTTTCCTTTAATGGAAGCAAGCTCATCAATATTATTTTTAAGTTTATTTTTTTAAATCTCATTTTCAATTGAAAGAATTGCCATATTTGACAATTTTTCTTTCTCTTCTCTCTCTCTCTTTTTTAAAGATTTTACTTATTTATTTGTGAAGGAGAGAATGAGAGAGCACACAAGAGGGGGAAGATCAGAGGGAGAAGCAGACTCTCTGCTAAGCAGGGAGCTGGATGTGGGACTTGAGCCTGGGTTCCAGGATCATGACTTATGCTGAAGGCAGTCCTTTAACCAGCCAAGCCACCCAGGCACCTAACAATTTTTCTTGACCAGTGACAGTCTAAAATAATTTTTATTTAAGTTTTACTTATTAATTCCTTATTGTTTTTCATTTTTATCTTTCAAACATATGGCCCCAAAGTATTACTTGATTGCTAAGGTTTTTTGGCACCCCATTGAATATTGCTCCTGAAATGAGTGCCTTGCTTGCCTTCTCTAATCCCAGAATTGTTGGGAAGTGTTAATTTAACCCAGTGGCAATCGACCAGGGATCTGCTTCACTGAGGATACTGGCCACTCCTTGAGACATTTTTATTTGTCATAATATGGACGAGAGTCATGTAGCACGAGGTGGCCAGAAATGCTGCAGAACAGGCTGTAGTGCACAGGACAGCCCCTATAACTATTACAGAGTCCAGCATGTGGTAGTGCCCAGTAGTTGAGAAACTATGGTCTAATCAATGGACATTTGATTTTTTGTTTTTGCCTTTTGATGTCATGGATAGAAAGTGAACCACGAGATGCTGGAACTGACCAACGTAGCTCTGGCATTATTCGCCTTCATACAATAAAGCAAATAATAGATCAGGTAAGTTATTGAAAATTGACCTATTTCATTATAATCTGTGAATGTTGTTTGAGTGGGATGAAGTTTAGTTAATTTGAAAGTAGTAATGTAGCTTTTCTAAAATTACTACTGGCCTGCCATAAGAAGATTAAGCCCCTACTTAAGAACATTCCAATAACCACTTTCACTGAAACAGTATTACATGCATCAAAAGATATTTATTATATGCATAGGGAATATAGTTACTTTATAAGATCATGTCAGGAACATTAAATTCGTATACTCTTTCACTTTACAGAACACAGATAATACTGTAAATTTGCAAGTATCGGGGCTATCTTAAAGTGAGCGTGAAGGTTTTGTTTTTTGTTTTTTTGTTTTTTTAATTGGGCAAGAAATTGTATTGAATTCTGATTACCGTTTTTCCTAACATGTACTCTTGAGACATTTTGGAGCCCAATTAAATGTCCATTACCATTGGAATGTATTTTAGCCTGTGACTTTTTTTGAAGGTGAAGATTCTTAATTAACTCTGTCTTGTGTCCTTGTTTACTTTTTGTGTGTATGTGTGCCTCCAGGACAAACATGCTTTATTAGATGTAACACCAAATGCAGTTGATCGTCTGAATTATGCCCAGTGGTATCCCATTGTTGTATTCCTTAACCCTGATTCTAAGCAGGGTGTGAAAACAATGAGGATGAGGTTATGTCCAGAATCTCGGAAAAGTGCCAGGAAGTTATATGAACGGTCTCATAAACTTCGTAAAAATAATCACCATCTTTTTACAAGTGAGTAGATTAAAGGCCTTCATGTAGTTTAAAATGTCTAGGCAACAATATGTAGACAAAAGTACTGAGTTGTTCAAATGCTATAAGTGATATATATAACCTTTGCCTTGGAAAGCTTCCTGTTACATTAACAGCTGCTGTTTGAGTCAAAGAACATGTACCATGCCAAAATAGAAATTTCAAAGGTGTGTGTCCTCAAACATTATCCTTCAAATAACTAAGGAATGATGATTGAGCTGGTGCATTTAGGGTTGAATGAATTCTGGCTTTTTACAGAGTTCTAACTGTAAAACAATGTTGTTAATTTATTTTCAGCTACAATTAACTTGAATTCAATGAATGATGGTTGGTATGGTGCACTGAAAGAAGCAATTCAGCAACAACAGAACCAGTTGGTATGGGTTTCTGAAGGAAAGGTAAGAAACTTTCTGTTCCTTAGCCCTTACAGTAGATGATATGACTAATCAGGGATGCCTTTGAGTTACCATTGTTTTCTGTTGAGATCAGTATATTAGAGTAATTTGGGGAGAGTTTGCTTTTAACTTTTTACAATTTGTATGTGGGGGTCATGAAAGCTGTTTTTGATAGTAAAAGGTTCTGAAATTTCCCCACCTTTGAATTACCACTTCCGTGACCTCTCTCCAAGAATTCTCAAATGCTAACTAAAAGGGCAAGAGTTTTGGCTCTGCCCAAACTTTGGCTCTGAGAAATAACTTAGAACCTGGCTTTAGTTTTCTCCTCTGAAAGCGAGGAGAGTTGAGTGGGCTGAGTCCATGTTTGCCAAAGTGCTGTCCTCTGCACATGAGTTTCAGGACTTGGTCTGGAAGAAAAAGGCAAGTAATGGGTGGGAAAAACTGTAGCCATATCTCCCCTGTAAGGGGCCAGCAGCATAGTGAGGGGCAGCACTGTATCTACCAGCATAGGCTGGTAGGCTTTGGGAAGTTTTAAGTAAAGAACCAATTTTTTTGCTTTGTTTACCTAGGGATTTTTTTTTTGTGCATAGTACCTGTTCGTATTGTTACAACATACTTAGGAGATAATGAACAGAGCAATACATCCTTTTAGATATAATTTTTTATTTTTATGTACATTTAAATGGCCAGCTTTAAAATAACTACTTTCTGTTATCAGTCTTTCTGGTTTTATAGCAGTCTTTGATGGGAGAGGTCTGTTCATTTTGTTGGGCAAGTTGATACAGCTGAAAGAAACTTTTATTTTATTATATTTTCCTTCAGTACAGTATTAATATGTTTTGGTTGCTAGAAAAGATTGAGAATATCTCTTGTTTTGTTTTGTTTCGTTTTGTTTTAGTATTTTGTTGTTGGCTTGGTTTTGGTTGTGTTTGGCCCCTGCACGGCCCCTACTTTCCTCTGCCTGGCTCTGGCTACAGGTGCTCTAGCAGTGCATGCTGCATGCTTGGGACCACTGTGCCCTTTGTCCAGAAAGCACGACCTTTGTGAGAAGGGATGTGAAAATGTTTACATCTAGAGGTCGTGTTTGGTCTGCTGTTCCCACCTGTATTGATGTGTCAGAATCGTGGTTTTTCTCATCAGTACCACTTTAGGGGATGGACTATCATAGGAGATCAGACCACTTTGAATAACTGGCATATCAGCTGGGACACTTGACAGACAAATTGAGGTGGAAAAAAAAACCCCCACTGCATCACTTTACAGAAACACACTATTTTTAATTTTTGATATAAAGAATTGTAGTCCTCTCCATACTAATCTGTAAAAACACAATTCTTTTAGCAGCCTTTCTCAGGTAGAATGGTTAATAGCTTGCCTTAGTGATTCCCGAAATGAAATTAGTTTATAAATGCACAAAGTATGCTATCTGCCTATCTGAGGGTTTTTTTTTTAATCCACAAATCTTAATTTTCCATGATTTCTTTTCATGATACTATTGTGCGCTTCCTGTCTTTGCTTGGATTTTAAAATACAGGTCTAACTCCCCTAACTTACATGAGGAAAAACAGATCATTTGTTATTAGAATAGATTGATGCATTTTGGAAATCAGAATAGGTTTTTAAAATTTAAATCAAGCTGGGTAGATCTCCTGCCCCTTCTATTCAAGTATAAGTTATCATAATAGATTCTTAAACCAAAACCACTTCATTTCACATTGACTTTCCTGAGCGAACTTCTCTGTTCTAATTGCTGGAAAGAGTTCTTTTTTGCAAGATCTGACACAGTCTTAACGTGTTCCCAACTAAACCAAGAAAAGTCATCCTGAGACTTTCTTAACATGTAGGCATAGGTCATTTCTTGGTTCAGAGCAATCCGTGGTTCTTGCTCACTTGCGCATTTCATACCACTGCAGAAGCTAGGTGGATTGGTGAATTCCAAGTTAATTCTTCCCCAAGGACTTAAATATTTCCCTGGCTGGCTGCTGAGTAATAGAGTCTTCCAGAGCCCTGGTGCATTAGAAGTTAAAGTAGATAGCAAAAAGACCTCTCTTCTGCAGCAGCCATTATAGAGTTGAGAAGTCCTTGAGATTTCAGTGGGAGAGACTCTGCTGTAACTTAGAGCAGAGCCCTGGAATTCTCACTCCCTGAGCTCAGCAGGTCCTCTGTTGAAAACCAGAGACCCAGGGACACCTCACATCCCCTAGTCTTTTTTTTTTGTTTTCCTCTTCCTTTTTATTTTCCTCAAAGATTTCATTTATTTATTCTTATCAGGAGGGCAGCACTCAGGATGAGGCTCTTAAGAGAGCCAAGCATAGGACTGTGTGGAATGTTCCATTCAGGCGGCTCAAGCCTTGTTTGTCCTCAGTCTGTGCTTAAAATGGAAGGAAGATTGTCTGAATTCTGGATTCTAGATCCTTTGACTCTCGTGCCCAGCTGGGCACAATGTCCAGGCAAGATCTTCAGGGACTGTTCTGATTAATCCAGGTACTCGTTTCAAACTGGTATCTAATGGCAGCCTGTTGTTGCAGTTCTTTAGATTCCTTTCCCTCAGATGCTTCTCATTTTCTTTCTGGTCTACTCAGAAGATAATGTAGACTAATAAAAACCAACTCAGCTCTTAATTACTTATGAAAGAGAAACACAATTGCATTTCTCCCTCACCATCCATTGGATACATCTGTGAAAAATAGTAAAGACAGTTAATTCTTAATTTAATGAGGCAGCTGGCACTTAGGTGATGATGCTTTTCCATTTTGTTTTACAAAAACTTGAGGGCCAAATACCAACTTTTTAAAAAGTTGTTTTCTTTATAATATATACTTATATGTATTTATAAAAATATATGTAAGCTCTTACTCAACTTGAACTGTGGCATTTATTTTCATAGTTACTCTTAAAATGCGCTGTTCTGTCAGTGTGTCGTTGTTTATGTGAGCTTGGTTTGGTAACATTCTCCCTCTTCACCTTGCTTTGGGCTGATACACTGATTAGGTTTTGTAAACCTGAGTGGTGTCAGGGTTCCTTCATTGATCTCTGGGGCTGAGCCTCAGAGTCCAGCTTTGTCGTGGCTAAGCAGCCAAAATTTCATTCTTCCAAGACCTTCAGATCTCAAGGGATGCTCTGTGTGTCTGCATGTGTGCTTGTACAATCTTCTTGACCTTTCCTCGCCAGAAGTTTCAAGAAATAGATGTGATTTCTCTGAAGAAAAATATCCTTTTCAATCTCCCTTGTAAAATAAAGGCCATCTCTTAAAGAACTACTGAATAAAATTTTTAATTTACTTTTATTTGACCCAGGCGGATGGTGCTACAAGTGATGACCTTGATTTGCATGATGATCGTCTGTCCTACCTGTCAGCCCCAGGTAGTGAATACTCAATGTATAGCACGGACAGTAGACACACTTCTGACTATGAAGACACAGATACAGAAGGCGGGGCCTACACTGATCAAGAACTAGATGAAACTCTTAATGATGAGGTTGGGACTCCACCGGAGTCTGCCATTACACGGTCCTCTGAGCCTGTAAGAGAGGACTCCTCTGGGATGCATCATGAAAACCAAACATATCCTCCTTACTCACCACAAGCGCAGCCACAACCAATTCATAGAATAGACTCCCCTGGATTTAAAACAGCCTCTCAACAGGTAAGCAGCAAGCATTCAACGTTTTGTAGTTAGAGGTGCATTATTAAATTTTAGAATGTGGTGATTGAGTTGAAGAATATATTTTGTCCTTTCTTCAGATTAAGAATTAATCTTTAATTTCGATTTGAGAATACCAAGGACTTAATTCTAAGCTTTGTGTGTTCGTCTTACACAGCAGTATACTGATTTTTTTTTTTCATTGAGGACGTGAGGTCATAGCTTTGTTATTCAGCACACTTAAAATGTATGTCTGCCAACCCCTATAAATGGAAGTGGGAAGTTAGCAGTAAACAAAAACACTATATTTAAAATATTTTAAACACTTCACAGAAAGCAGAAGCCTCATCTCCAGTCCCTTACCTTTCGCCTGAAACAAACCCAGCATCATCAACCTCTGCTGTTAACCATAATGTCACTTTAACTAATGTCAGACTGGAGGGGCCCGTCCCAGCTCCTTCCACCTCTTACTCACCACAAGCTGATTCTTTAAGAATACCAAGCACTGAGGCAGCTCACATAATGCTAAGAGATCAAGAGCCATCATTGCCGTCGCATGTAGATCCAGCAAAGGTACCTGTGCTGCAGTGTTGCCCTCATTCGTTGCTCTCCATCAGTCTAGCACACGATCATTTTTGCTTTGCCCTTTAAGTGTTCTTTTTGCTTTTTTACTGTGGGCTTACACTCCATAGTGCTTTCGAATCAGTACGAATCATTTCAGTTTTATAGTTTGCATGGCTTTTGGTGGTATATTGATAATTTGAAAATAGGCTTTTTAATTGGGATTTGTGCTTAATGTTTTTATTATTTTCATTTTTTGGCTTTTAGTATTTTCCAGAATTCCTTATAATACTAGTTGTGACTCATCATAAGCATTTTCGTGTTTTGTAAATTCTGGTGTCCATAAGATTTCTTTATGATTTTTATTTTTGGTGTCCAAATCAAGTGGAATCAGTTCAGTGTATTAATTTTCTGCTAAATTTAATAATTAATTATCTTTAACTCCCTTTTCATTTAGAAAATGCTAAAACATAAAACCCCCCCTACCTGCATTATAAATTTTGAGCTTTCACTTAAACTAGCTTTCTCACTAATCTCTTTCTTGTCTTGGTAATAAATGGTAGAACATACCATTTTCACATACTAAATTCTATTTTTGACTATTAAAGTAGGTTAGAATTAAAAACAAGCCTTTGTACTTACACATGAATATTTTATACAGGTGTATAGAAAAGATCCCTATCCTGAGGAAATGATGAGACAGAATCATGTTTTGAAACAGCCAGCTGTTGGTCACGCAGGGCAGAGGCCAGACAAGGAGCCTAATCCGAGCTATGAATCCCAACCCCCATATGTAGAGAAACAAGCCAACAGAGATCTCGAGCAGCCCACATACAGATATGACTCGTCAAGCTACACAGACCAGTTTTCTCGAAACTATGACCATCGTCTCCGCTACGAAGAGCGCATTCCTTCATATGAAGAGCAGTGGTCCTATTATGATGACAAACAGCCCTACCAGCCTCGGCCTTCTTTTGATAATCAGCACCCTCGGGACCCTGACTCCAGACAGCATCCTGAAGAGTCCTCAGAACGAGGCTATTACCCACGTTTTGAAGAGCCAGCCTCTCTGCCCTATGATAGCAGACCACGCTTTGACCAGCCTCCCAGAACCTCCACCCTACGACATGAAGAGCAGCCAACTCCCGGGTATGACATGCATAACAGATACAGACCAGAAGCACAGTCCTATTCTTCAGCAGGCCCAAAGGCGCCTGAACCCAAACAGTATTTTGACCAATACCCACGAAGTTACGAGCAAGTACCATCACAAGGATTTACCTCTAAAGCAGGCCACTATGAGCCTCTCCATGGTGCTGCAGTTGTCCCTCCTCTAATACCTGCGTCTCAACACAAGCCAGAAGTTCTGCCTTCAAATACCAAACCACTGCCTCCACCCCCAACTCTGACTGAAGAGGAGGAAGATCCAGCAATGAAACCCCAGTCTGTGCTCACTAGAGTTAAAATGTTTGAAAACAAAAGATCTGCATCATTGGAGAACAAGAAAGATGAAAACCACACTGCTGGTTTTAAGGTAAGCATGTAACCATGCCTTTCCTGCCTGGGATGCATGGGCACCTTCAGTGAAGGAGCGGTTCACAGTGCTTCCTTGCTTTCCCTCCCCTGCTTAAATGAAGCCTCTTTTTAAATTATCTGTTCCTGGGGCATGTTTGTGTTCTGTTTTGCAGCCTCCAGAGGTAGCATCTAAACCCTCAGGTGCTCCCATCATTGGTCCTAAAGCCACTCCTCAGAATCAGTTCAGTGAACACGACAAAACACTGTACAGGTGGGTATGCTCTGTGGTGTTCATGGCATGGAACTGACCCTTCCAGTCAGTGAGGAAGCCTCTTTACTAAGTAAGTAGAGGAGAGGAAGGAAAAGGGAAAGGACCTTGTTTGTCCTTAGATGAAAAGTACCAGCCTTTTTAACTAAGAGAGTGGCCCTAGAAAGAAAAATGAAGGTCTTGATTATGTCTTCTTTAACAGATCTTTGTTACGCTTTTAGTAATCAAGTCTTTCAAAAGGATATTTTTCTAGCAAGCGATTAAAATAAAAATGTTAAAGCCCTTCATATTTGTATTACATTCTTTGGTTTGTGCTTTTAGACATGCAATCTCTTTTAGGCTTTTAGGGGTAAAGAAACAGACTCAGTTTGGCTAAAATAACAAAAATTAATCATTTAGTGAGCCCGTGCCATATGCGCCATATGCTTGCCATTGTTCTAAACACTTCAGTGCCGTGTGGGTGGATGGTCCTTTCTTCCATTTGAAAGAGAGGCACTGGAGCTGAGAGGTTAAGTAGCTTATGGGACTTGGTGGAGCCAGGAGAGAAACCTGGCCCATAGCCCTCTCAGCAGGGGTCTTGTCACACTGCAAGTAAGTGACAGACTGGGTTTGAATACAGTTTTTCTGCCTAACTTGTGTTTAAATTTGCTTACACTTTTGCTTGTGTTAAAGAGGAACTACTATCTAACATACAGATTTTCCTCTTAATGATGTCTAGTGCTTTTCATGATAATGTAAACTACTGGGGGGTCTCCTTTAGCCAGTATCATTAGCAAACGAGTTGTTTCACACAAAATAAACTTGTAATTACTGAAAGCTTAGCCCCTTTTTTGGTGTGAAACCTATTTATCTATTTTTGAGGCAAAGTTTCTAAAATTCACGAAGCAGAGCATACATAACAATGTACAGACAGTCCCCAACTTCCAGTAATGTGACTTAACGATTGTTCAACTTTACATTGGCATGAAAGCAATATGCATTCAGTAGAAATTGTACTTTTTGAATTTTGCAGTACTCTGCAAAATTACAGTACTCTCTGCTGATGCTGCGCAGGGGCAGCTCCCAGTCAGCCACACGATCGGGGGTTAGACAGCTAGCACACTTAAAACCATTCTGTAGCCATACAACCATTCTGTTTCTCATTTTCAGTCTAGTATTCAATAAATTACATGAAATACCACTTTATTATAAAATACGCTTGGCATTAGATGATTTTGCCCAATTGTAGGCTAAAGTATGTGTTCTGAACACATTCAAGGTAGGCTACGCTAAGCTATGGTTGGTATTTGGTAAATTAGGTATATTCAGTACATTGACTGAATAGTATTTTCACCTTCCTCTGGATTTATCAGGATATAATCCCATCGTAAATTGAAGAAGACCTCTCTTAATTTGCTGAACAACTTAATTTCTTCCCCACTGCTTCCTGTGCCCTCTAGAACTTTGGACTATATAGAACCATTTCCTTATATGAGAATCATTTATCGATCCTGGATTAAAGTTCTTGAATTCTCTCAGTTACTACTTGTTGCTAAAATTGGTGTAAGTACTTTGGGAAGTTCTCCACTTAGTTGTATGTTCCCTTTTCTCTTTCCAATTAACTGCTTCTAACCTGCCGTGAGGCTCTAACCAGATCATTATCAAGCTTATTGGATCGTGTTAAAGGCTCCAGGAGCCAGAAGAGGGCTGCCTTCTGAGTATTTGAAATGCCCATTTTGACTATTGGACTGCTCAGCTCGATCCTTGAATAATCATAGCATTGAAAGGTCAAGATAAAATATCTATATATTCCATTTTCTCTGTAAAATTATCATCTAAAAAGTTGTTCCATTTGTCATTCATTGTTAGGATCCCAGAACCTCAAAAACCTCAGATGAAGCCACCTGAAGATATTGTTCGGTCTAATCATTATGATCCCGAGGAGGATGAAGAATATTATCGAAAACAGCTCTCATACTTTGACCGAAGAAGTTTTGAAAACAAGCCTCCTACACACATTCCTGCTAGCCATCTCTCAGAGCCTGCCAAGCCAATTCATTCTCAGAATCAACCAAATTTTTCTAGTTACTCTTCAAAGTAAGTTATTTCACCCAAGACTCGCCTTTTAAAAATAAGAGACATAAAGGCTTAGTTGCATAGGGTAGAATTAATCATGTGAAATTCAGTGTATTTGGAAGTTAAGACCATAATACATGATTTCTATCAGCTCTAGTCATTTAGCACTGTCCATAGTTTCTAGCTGTAGGATGTACACGTGCACAATTAGTGTTTTTAGGTAAGGGAGTAAACTTGAAGACTCTGGGTTTTAGGTGAATCATAAGTCTCCCCTCTGTGCAACACACTTAATGCTGGTTCTTTTCCCTCTTTTCTGTTTTTGCTTTTTAAGTAAGAAAATAGCATGGCAGGGGGCAACATTATTTGAAGGGAGGGCAGTAGAGTTCTTTTTTTTTTTTTTCTTCCCAAGGTAAGATTTCTGGTCCAGTTTTATGCATGAGGAAACAGAGGTCCAGTGAGTTGACATGACGGGGTAGAGCTAGGACCTAGCACCTAAGTTTCTTGACTCCTAGTCATCTTTTCCTTGTTCTTTTCTCCTTTTTGTTGACTTATATGTTGGTGATCTTGTTGATGCTTGCTTTCTTGGGGTTTTTGTTGCTATTGTATTCTCACTGAGGGAGGGATATATAAACTCACATAGACTCATACTTCAGCAAAACAAACCCGTAAGAATGAGAAACAGATGCAGATTCATTATAAGGAACTCGTTTACGCCATTATAGGACCCTACGGGCAAGGGAGTTGTGAGTTCACAGAACAGGACGAGCAGATATAGAACTGTTTGGGAATCTCTGAGTTCAGGGAAGGCCCAAGTTCTCTTTTAAAGGGTCCATGCAGATCTCCCAGTGAACTCAACTGACTAGAGGCATTATATCTATAAAACCCTGTCACAGTAGCCCCTACATTAGTGTTTGAGCAAATGATGGGGGTTGGAGTTTGGCCTACCCAAGTTGACACATCAAAAAGCCATCACAAATCATTCTTGTATCTAAGCTCCAAAGCACCCAGATATTTAGTGAATTAGATGCTTGGGATTATGTGGATTTAACTGTTAATTTACAACTGAGTGGAAATTTTTTTAGAATAAACTTTAAAATCTCTAATATTAAAAAAACCTAATTTTAATTACCACTCTGTTCTTAGACATCATTTGAGGTGAAGTTTTAAAAACCTTTTTTCCACTGTCATCCATTTTAATCTTTGTCTAGAGAAGAAAGCTGTTTGTGAGAACTACAGATGCAGACTTTGAGTGCTGCAGTGGGCGTTGTTAAATGCACACAGTGTCCAGTGTTGTGAACCTCTCCTAATGCAACACTGGAGAGGTGCCCGGTACATCTGCAGAGCGCGTCCAGACTCAGACAGCGAGCCTTAGTGAGCTCACGTTTGTTTATTTAGTTAAACGCATTCATTCTTCTTCTTCCTTTTTTTTTTTTTTTTTAGATTTTAGTTGAGGCAGAAAGCATGAGCATGGGGGAGGGGCAGAGGCAGAGGGAGAAGCCATCTCCTCACTGAGCAAGGAGCCCAACACAGGGGTGCATGATACCAAGGACCCTGAAATGATGACCTGAGCCAAAGGCAGACACTCAACCGACTGAGCCACCCAGGCGCCCCACATTCATTGTTAGAAGCAGGTCCAAGGGTGTAGTGTAAGGAGAGAGATTTTATTTTATTTTTTTAATTTTATTTTTGTACTTGGTAAAAAACAGAATATAGCCTTGAAAGAATACATTTAGGTCTAAAAAGTCTTTTCGGAGAATCAACTGATGAAGCATTTTTGGTTTTGCGCTAATAGGGTTTTCTACAAAGAAGGCAAGAAGGCTTAGTGAGATATTTGTGATGTATAACTTTCCGACAGGGTCTAGAACACTGCCTAGTGTTTGGTGGGTGGGGATTCAGCAGCAGTACAGGGCAGAGTGTACTAGCTGCGCCAGCTTCCCCCTTTTCCATTAATGCAGCTCTAGGAGGAACAAGTCTTAGCTAGTCAGAGATTTCTCAAGGATACATGCCTTTGACAGAAAGAGATAACATCTGTCTTTGTGAATAGGCCCAGGACTCTTGAGTGTTTGCTTTTATTGTTTCCTGTTGTGAGCGTTCTGGGAGCGGCAAAGCATGACTTAAGATGGACACTAGTTTACATTTCCTTCTTTTGTGGCTGTCATAAAGTGAAAACTCTTCGTAGTTGTGCTGCGTTTCCCCATGTGGGTATCTGGTGGGTAGAGCATTGAGAACGGGAATGAGGAATAAGAAAGCATGACTGAGAGAGGAGGTGTTTCTGCATCTCCCTCTTCTAGTGCTGTTGTATGCTTGTGCCCAATTAAGACAACTTCAACAAGGAAGTAATTTGAAATATATGACCCTTTTTGTCCTGTATTTCAAAACCATTTACTGTTTTTTGTCACAAGGACACTGCCTGCAGGCCTTTATTTTCTAAAGTAAAATATAGAAATAGCAAAGATATCTTCTTCTGGATAATACGTGCTTACATTTCACTTAAAAACACACCTCAAACATGGTGGGAGTTAGAGAATGGTGAAGTCTGTTAGCGTAGGGCAGACCCCCAGAAAGCAGGTAGTTATTGCCTGGCTTATAATTCTAGAGAGGTGGGTTGGAACTGGAATGATTCGGAAATAGTGGCCCAGCTGTTCGTCTTCACAGGTGGTGAGGAGTTTCCAGGATCCCACCACGGGGCTGGAAGAGCAATATCCCTTTGCGGATGTACACCTGTCCCCGCCTAGAGACTCAGTCTGCTTCTTCAGGGCAAGGAGGAATTTTACTGGCACTAGAATCTGTCTCTCTGAAGAGAACACTTACTGTGAGACTTCAGGTCTCAAAATAAATGTTAGCAATTTTCAGCTTTTTAAGAACTAAGTAAGATTGCTGTTAGGTGGTTTCTGTGTGCCTGTGAGAGAAGCTGTGAGATTCAAGCATGGCCGCTTTAGCAGTGGGCTCCACCCATCCCAGGACTTAGCTCTGGGGCTGGTGACACATTAGGGCTTGCTAGGAAGGAGCATTAGCCAGGAGCGTTAGCTGGCTGTGCTTCACAGCAGGCCTGTTTCCACTCATCAGCTCCTGGTTACCCTTCTGGGGGCCCCAGCAGCCGGTGTGCTGGAGCGTTTCTTCTGTCCACTTCAAGGATCTCTTTTGCCTGGCCCTCTTCTTTCAGTGGAACATTTCATTCTTATTCAGAGCCTGCTGCTTATTCCTGCTGTCCTCCTATTTAGCTCGCTTCTTTACTCACCACCAGCAAGTGAAGCAAACGGCAGAGGTGGAAGAGAAGTAGAGCTCAAGCACCTTTGCTACTCACTAGCTGTGCAGTGAAAACATGTGGAGGGCGGGCAGGGTCTGTTACTGTATTGTAATTACGGGTGATTTTCCTAGCTTACATGAGAGTTAGTGTTGGTTTTTTTTATAGATCAAATTCTTCTGAAACGGTAGATGTGTATTTTTTTGGTTGCTATTTTAAAATGACATTTGAGTTCCATTTGCTGCAAATGTACTTAGTTAGATTGACCGTTTCCTTTCGTTTTTCTATTGCGCTTGCTTTGCCGCCACCTAGATTTCTTGGCTCTTACACTAGCTATGACTACTTGAAAAGGAGCGTCAAGTGGTAAGACTGGCATTAATGTGAGGCTTTTACATAAGGTGTCCCTCACTGCGTCACTGGCATTATGTGCACTCTCAGATTTTAAAGTCTTCAAGTGCTTTGCGTAAGAGCCTGAAAGCAACGTAACAGCATCATTTTAAAGATAATCACAAGACTAGACTTCGTCAATGAAATTTTCTGTGAAAATACGTTCTCCAAATGTCTGTTTTATTTGTGCACATAAAGCCAGTGCAGCTTTGGCTCTTTGCAAAGGTTTAGATGGCAGTGTTGTAATTATGGGTCTATTTTTAAGATTTCTTTTGTTTTTGAATTTTATGTGTTACATATTAACAATTGGCGATCTGAAAAAATAAGCACACGTGGCACAATTTGACTTAAATGAGTTTTGTAAAGTCAAACAATGTCTGCTACTCCAGCAGTTGTTGGAATGAAAAATGGATCTAGTAAATTAAGGGCAATTGCCAAGTGAGAGATGTCCAGTGTTTTTAGTGTCACTGGAACACAACCACACCCATTTAATTTGCATATTAAGGCTGCTTTGGGGCAGAGTTTGAGTAATTGTGCAAGAGCCTATATGGCCCCAAAAGCCAAAAACATTTACTGTCTAGCCCTTTATGATAAAAAAATGTGCCAATCTCTGGTCTGAAAAACCATTTTTTGTGGTGCTCTGAGCATGCTAGCAGCCAAGGCTTTTTGTACCTTAGATACAAAATCAGAAATGAATCTAAGGAAGATTTGGGCCAATAAATGTTTTTCAAAATATTTGGAAGACCTTCTCAAACCTCTCAACCATTACTGGTTTTTGTAAGTGACACAAAATTACAAGTATACCCAAAATTTCATCTGCCTTTTGGTTGCCATCTTCTGGATGTTTTACTAATATTCTTGGAATATCTGTGCTGTCTTACATTTCTCGTGCTGATAAATGGTTGAATTTGTTTGTATATTTGGGTGGAGTTAACCATTTATATTCCTAAGAATAAATTGTGAAGTTTCTAGACTTTTGTTTTTTAAACTCAGGGATACTTAGGGGAATGAGAACTTGTTTTGTAAATGTAAATCCATTTTCATATGTTGGCATTGTCTTCATTTCCTTACAGGGGAAAATCTCCTGAAGCTGACGCCATGGATAGATCATTTGGTGAGAAGCGCTATGAGCCGGTCCAGGCCACACCTCCTCCTCCCCCATTGCCCTCCCAGTACACCCAGCCTGCTCAGCCCAGTACCAGCTCTTCTCTCGCCCTCCACACGCATGCCAAGGGGACACATGGTGAAGGTAGGAAGTTCAAAAGTTGGCATTACTGCTGTAATAGAGTAACACTTACAAAATCAAGTTCTTGAAGGGTTTTTTTTTGTTTTTTGGTTTTTTCATTAAAATGTATATGCTTAAAACCTTTAGCCTGGGAACAATGAAAACTAAGGGTTTTGGTAAATAAAAGTGTATCTCCAGTTTTTAGGACTATGACCACCGTATCAGATGAGCTAAATAGATTTTAATCTCTTTTACTAGCACAGCTCAATTTCTGGAAATAGTATTTGTTTGCCAGTATGTCTAAATCTAAATGTTTGGTGGCGTAAAAATCATGTTCCTTCTTCACACATGGATATAGGAAAGCTATAAAATTCCACGTAACATGTGTCCCTCAACACCTTATAGTTAGGTACTGTGGCAGAATCCCAGCAAGGTGGCCAGCAGCTCCAGCTGATTCATTTTAACAGCAGCACCCCTGCGTTTTTGCCCGCATTCTCCTTCACAGGTTTCTGTGCAGTAACTGTTTCCCCTTACCCCATGCTGTCTCTCTCCCTGGGCCAGTGGTGCGGCTCCTCTCCCGCATTCCTGCTTGCTTCATCTTTTCCTTTCCCTCTGCTTCAGATGTGTGCAGCTCACTACTCCGTTGTTCAGAGCACCTTGCTTTGTTCTTGCTGCCTCTTCAAAGTGTCTGTGTCTCTTTGCCTTCCATCAGACTCCCTGAAAGGGGACTGCTGACTTCACCTCCAAATGCCCCTGGTCTTATTTGGCCCTTTCAAAAAAAGGGTTGTCTCTTTTACCCTAAGAATATACCATGGTTTATCATTCTTCTATTGCCTTTTTCTACTATAGACATTTCTCAATTATTTATGTAGGAATCAAATTCTAGGCCAAGTCTTCAACCCGATGAGCTGGTTGTAGTGGTAGACTGACATTACCCCATATTAGGATTTTCTTTCCACACTCATATCTGCTGATGAAGTTTTAATTCCTTCCAATTCTTAACACCTTTTATTTCTTTTTCTTGCCTTTTTGTGCTGGCAAGGACCTCAAGTAAAATGTTGAGTAGAAGTGATGAGAGCAGACATCTTTGCTTCCCCATCTTAGGGAGAAAAAGATTTAATATTTCTCCCTTAACCATTAGCTATTGGTTTTTTGTGGTTTCTCAGAGCTACCCTTTATTATGTTTTGGATGTTCCCTTCTATTCCCTTGTGGTTTGCTGAAAGCATCTGGTCACATGCCCTAAGATGATCATAACTTTTTTCTTCTTTGTTCTGTTAATGTAGTAAAATACACTGCTGTGTTCACAAGGAATTTGGGTTTATTACTTTTTAATGATGTGTCCCTGTCTGGTTTTGCCGACATTGTTGTGCTAGTTTCATAAAAGAGAGCTGAGGACGTGTTCCCCTTTTTCTCTTTTTTCTGAAAGACTGTATAGCATTGATGTTATTTTTTTCTGAATGAATTGCTAGAATTCAGTTGATACTACTTTATACTGCCGCCAGCCATACATGGAAATTCCTCTTCCACATCTTTGCCAACTCTTGGCATTACCAAAGTGAAATGTTGCCATTCTAATGGGCGTGAAATGGTATTTGGGGTTTATTTTGGTTTGCATTTTCTTAGTAGTGAGGTTGAGTATCCTGTAACCCAGCGTTCTGACCTTCACTTCTGTTGTTGCCCCTGCAGAGCTTTGCCCATCTTCTCTTTGGTAAAATCTTCTTGTGGTGTAAAGGAGTTCTTCAAAGGTTTTGGATCCTAATTCCATGTAATTATACAGGTTGTAAATAGCATCTCTCATTCTTTGGCTTTCCTTTTGACTTTAGTTAGATGAATTTTATAGTGCTGATTTTTTTTTTTTTTTAAATATAGCTGTATTGTCCTTCTGTTTCTATTTTGTTACGGATGTTGGAGAGGAGACAACTCAGCCACCTGTTTTTGGAAGCCTAGACTCCTAGTAGCATGACCCTGCCTCCAGGGCAGCAGGACATGCTAAAGCGCCACAATGTGTCCATCCTGCTCCTGGTCGCTCAATGTCACACACAGCCACCAAGGCTCAAGAACCATCTTCTAGCGGGGGGGACCCCTGACCAGGGCCTCAACTCTAGTACCAAGACAAGTTAAAATGGAAGAGACACCACATGGGCTGTTAGAAAGTTTTAAAATGTTTATATATGTTTATTTTTTCAGGTAGTTCAGTGTCACTGGATTTTCAGAATTCTTTAGTGTCCAAACCAGAACCACCTCCATCTCAGAATAAGCCAGCAGCTTTCAGACCACCAAACCGAGAAGACACTGTTCAATCTACTTTCTATCCCCAGAAAAGTTTCCCAGATAAAGCTCCAGTTAATGGAGCTGAACAGACTCAGAAAACGGTTGCTCCAGCATATAATCGATTCACACCAAAACCATATACAAGTTCTGCCCGGCCATTTGAGCGCAAGTTTGAAAGTCCTAAATTCAACCACAATCTGCTGCCAAGTGAAACAGCACAGAAACCTGACTTGTCTTCAAAAGCTCCTGCTTCTCCCCAAACTCTTGTGAAACCACATGGTGCAGCTCAGCCTCCTGAGTTTGATAGTGGGGTTGAAACTTTCTCCATCCATGCGGATAAGCCTAAGTATCAAATGAACAGTATCAGCACAGTGCCTAAAGCTATTCCTGTGAGGTAAGAGTTTTGCCTTTTTCTTTGTCTTATGATTTGTCTAATGTGAGTGTGCATGTAGTTTTTGTGATTTGGGACTTAAAATGAATATTTTAACTTCAACTTTAAAACGAATGTTATTGTTAAGCCAACGTTATTATTTAATGTTTTTATTTAACATATTTATTTAAACCACAGTGTTATTGCAATGAATGCTATTAGGTGAAAGTCCTGCAAGAGGTACAAGATAATGTTAATAAAGTAATACAGCTAACGACCACATACGGACAGTAGGTGTTGTCATTATCTGTGTTTTACCAAGAACTGAGGATGAGTGACGTTGTGGTTTAGGCAGAGTCACACAGCTAGGGTGAGGGGGGGCCTACATTTGGCAGTCCCTGGTCGTCTGACCTCAGAGCCCTTACTCAACCAACCATAGCTTTCCATAACTTCTAACCTTGGCCTGGTGAGGGTATCTCAAAAACATAAGCATTTGTGTTCTTGTCCGCTTTTTTTCACCTCAGTCTCAGCCTCCCAAAACCACTTATATTGTCAGGCCACCCACTGAAATAGAAGCACTGGCAGGCAGAACCTACGGCCAGGAGGGCCACCTTCCTTCTGCTTCCAGAGAGCAAGAATGCTCATGGAAATGTGTTGCCGCCTTCTCTTTGTGAACCTTTCCCTTAGTGGGGGATGGGAAGCCTGTTCTTCCTCACACACACCAGCATTGTCCCTGATGTTCTGGTTGTGCGGGAGTGAAGCTACAATTTCCCTTCACACACTTACTGTGTCATTCCATCTTTCTGCTCACCTTCAGGTTGTGAACTTAAAATTTTACTTCAAGAAGTCATGATAGTCTACATTCTTGAAGCAGTCAATGATACCACATCCCCTCGATCTTTGGTATTCTTTATGTACTAAGTGAATATATTGTGTTGTTGTTTTTTTCATGCCTGCTTTGAGGGGTACCCACACCAAAGTATTAACCTCATGGCACTGACGCCCAGGGAGGTGGAGAACCTAATGAGTACTTACCAGGTCTCAGATGCCCTCAGTTGTGAAATAAATGCACCATTGTCTGTGTATCACTAAGAAGGAGAAAAAGTGCTGCCAATTAAACCATGACTGCCAATTTTAAAACGTGAATTTCGTGGTTGTTAAAATGTATTTCTTAAATCCAATGAACTAAGCAGTTAGGCAAGTAAGATGGTTGGACCTTGTACATTCTGCTTGCAAAAATTAGTAATGAGGGAAATTGATTAGTTATCTTCAAACGTGAAATTGATTTCTCCGGGAGGAATAGGATTTATTATTCCTGTGAGTAAAAACGTGTCACTGAAAGCTTACCTTCTTGATTATATGGAGAAATAAAATAAAATGAAACCACCTGTTAGAGTCCTAGTGGGAACGCCTGTGTATTGTTTTATTGTTTACTCATTGATGTTACTGAACTCTCAGCCCTTCAGCTGTGGAAGAAGATGAAGATGAGGATGGTCATACTGTGGTGGCCACAGCGCGAGGCGTGTTTAACAGCAATGGTGGGGTGTTGAGTTCCATAGAAACTGGCGTTAGTATAATTATCCCACAAGGAGCCATTCCTGAGGGAATTGAGCAGGAAATCTATTTCAAGGTCTGCCGAGACAACAGCATCCTCCCACCTTTAGATAAGGAGAAAGGTAAGTGTGTTTATTTTTCTGTGTAGTTTTAATAATTAGAGTTGCCTTCTGTGCTCTTCAAAGCTTATAGTGCTCAGTTGAGAGCATAATCTGGACCCCTTTTCTACTTCGCCAACCCCAGTATGTTCTTCCCACAGGGAAGGCCCCTCAAATGAGCGCAAATGAGCGTGCCCTGGACTGGCATCGTGAGCGCACTAGACTTTTCACATGGTGGGCTTTACTTTCAGTGTGAAAATGACAGTGTTGACAGTTGACAGGCCTTTGGGCATTCTTCCACCTGTCTGCTGGGTGATCTTAGCAGAACTCACTAAATCTGTCTTTGAGCCATTCACCCTTGCGTCTCTGGAGTTGGGTCTAGGTAACACCCACTCAGAAAGGCTTTGCTCCATGCCTGTCACCTGATTGTAGAATAGAAGTGTCCTTAGGGCAGGTGCTCATCTCCCACCCCTGATCCCGGTAAGACTCAGCAGAGTAAACAACGTATCCCTATCGAGTATTACCGTGCGTGTTTCTGAACTTGAAGGAATTTAAGAAAGCTGTTATTCTTCATAATCTTTCTGGATCTGTCAAAGACGATGTGATGAACTATGTGACGACTTCTTTTGGAATCTTGTAGCAGTTGCTTTACTTCCTTAATTAAATACGTCACTTTAGCTCAGTTTCTTACATTTTGTGGAATACTAACATATGTGGGCCCTGCATGAATCGTTTAAACCAGGTCTACAGCAAATACATTTAAAACACCAGATGTAAGTAACATTTTATTTTTTTTTAAGATTTTATTTATTTGACAGAAAGCACATGCAAGCAGGGGGAGTGGCAGGGAGAGGGAGAAACAGGCTCCTCTCAGAGCAGGGAGCCCAGCGTGGGGCTCGTTCCCAGGATCATGACCCGAGCCAAAGGTAGATGCTTAACCAGCTGAGCCACCCAAGTGCCCTATAAGTAGCTTTTGTAAAAAGTACATTTGAACATATCTTACAAAAACCTCATGATATAATGTAGTTGCCACCAGCAACCTGTAGCTACATTTGGGGTTTTTGTTTTTTGTTTTTGTTTTTTTTTTTTTAATTTTACATCCTTAGTTAAAAATTTCATTGAAGGGGCGCCTGGGTGCCTCAGTGGTTTGGGCTGCTGCCTTCGGCTCGGGTCATGATCTCAGGGTCCTGGGATCAAGCCCCACATCGGGCTCTCTGCTCCGCAGGAAGCCTGCTTCCCTCTCTCTCTCTGCCTGCCTCTCTGCCTACTTGTGATCTCTGTCTGTCAAATAAATAAATAAATAAATCTTTAAAAAAAAAGAAATTTTCATTGAAAACAAAAGATAGGGCGCCTGGGTGGCTCAGTGGGTTAAGCCGCTGCCTTCGGCTCAGGTCATGATCTCAGGGTCCTGGGATCGAGTCCCGCATCGGGCTCTCTGCTCAGGAGGGAGTCTGCTTCCTCCTCTCTCTCTCTCTCTGCCTTCCTCTCTGCCTACTTGTGATCTCTCTCGGTCAAATAAATAAATAAAATCTTTAAAAAAAAAAAAAAGGAAAACAAAAGATATAAAATAAAATACTATTTCACTGAAAACTTAAAAAGGAGAGTTGATAGACATAAGCAGTTTTGAAATGCAGTCCTAATGGGCTAGCATGATCTTTGTTGTGAAAGATGGAAAGGAAATGACAGATTATTTTAAAAATCATAAAAATGACTATAACACTACTAAGCTGGGGCAGAGTTCCTGTCTATTATGTGCATATTCTCTACTTTGTCATAAAATTGATTCCCAGATTAATTTTTTTGCAAGAAGTTTTCATGTAATAATTTTTTTTCTATCTAGTTTTTCACTTTTTTTCCTTCAAGATTTTATTTAAATTCAAGTTAGTTAAAATATAGTGCAGTGTTACAGGAGTAGAATTTAGTGACTCGTCACTTACATGTAACACCCAGTGTTTATCATAACCCAAGTGTCATCCTTAATGCGCATCACCCATCTAGCCTATCTCCACCTACCTCCCCTCCATCTCAACCCTCAGTTTGTTTCTATAGTTAGAATCTCTTACGGTTTGCCTCTCTCTCTGTTTTTATCTTATTTTCTTTTTCCTTCCCTTCCCCTGTGTTCATCTGTTTTGTTTCTTAAATTACCTGTGGCTGTTATGCATTGAAATGTGCTGGAAAGTGTAAAAATAACACACTGAAATGCAGAAATTCACTATATTGATTACATGTTGAAATAATAATGTGTTGGATATATTGGGTTACATAAATATTAAAATTTATTTCATCTGTTTTTTATTTAAAGTGGCTACTAGAAAATTCTGGATTACACATTTGTCATTTCTTTTTCTTGGTCACTGTGTCTGTAGAGAATTAACTGCATTTGGCTTTAAAGCATGTCATTAGAAGGGGGCGTGAGGAGAACTGTGGTCTAGAAGGAAGACGGCCATCTAACCCCTCACCCTCACCCTTTCCCTGACTGCAGGTGAGACACTGCTGAGCCCCTTAGTGATGTGTGGGCCCCATGGCCTCAAGTTCCTGAAGCCTGTGGAGCTGCGCTTACCACACTGTGCGTCCATGACCCCTGACGGTTGGTCTTTTGCTCTAAAATCATCCGACTCCTCGTCGGGTATGCTGTCTTCACTCTGTCCTTTGGGGGCTTTGGGTACTGTCATTGATTAATCCCTGGGCTGTTGGAGCTACCCATGCTGTTTGTGAGCAAATCTCTACCTCTGTTCCTGTGGCCTTGTAGGCATCACCAGTGTTTTAACATTTCTTTGTGGTGCATGCATAAATGAATATGGAAAGGTACAGAAGTTTCTTCCTTTTAAACATTGATGATTTGGCCAAAGGTTGACTCTTTCTTGGTGTTCAAGGAAATTATTTGTTCTGTTAAAATTATTACGATGCAATGGGAGAACTATTACTGCCCTACATATATAGGTGCTTTTATCTTATTAAAATGATTGGATTCCTTTATATAGTAATTTCTAGTTTTGGTTACCATTCTTTAATTTCTCAGCTACAAAGTATATACACCAGAGAAACTTGAAAGACAAAAAGTACCTTCCACTGTTGTCATACTCGGCCATGGTTTCTCAGTGTAAAATTCTAAATATCTTCTATTAAACACACTACTTTTAAATGGCTTTTTGCTCTTAAGATCATAGCTTCAAAGCTTCCATTGCGTTTTCATATTTCTCACTTCCTTGGGTGACTACATCAGTTACCAGTTGAAACATTCTTTATTTTTTGTATAGATCACTTTAATTGAGCCTCATATAGAAAAATGAGAATTTAAAATTTTCTTTCTGAATTTTTAGTAAACCAGATGAGCGTTATACAGTTTTAATATGAAATAGAGCTTTAGGATACAGGGATTACAGGAACATATTCTATTACTACCCAAGATTAAAAATTGTATTATAAATATTTATTTCCTGATATCTACAAGTAGACCATTTTCTGGAGAAAGCTAATAAATTAAATTTAACACACTAGATAGTAGAGCTATTTCCTCAGGGACTCCACTAGTGGAAAAGCATTTTATTAGCCTAGTTTGAGTTAATATTAATGAAACTGCATTTTAAACATATTCTGAAACTCAGGTTGTAGCATGAGCTCTGATCGTTTCTAAACAAATTAGGATGAGAAGCTTTAAAGTAACTGTTGCAGTTACTTGTTTTATAGCGATTTTCCCCCCAGATATTATACGAACCATAAATGATTTCTCTATTTGTTCTGTATCTTATGCCACAGAACATAAGTTGTTTTGTTAGATTGAAACAACTTTTTCCTGTGTTAAATTTGAGTACATTCACCTAGAGCAGAAATGTACTTCTGTATAATCCTGTATGATTTTAGAATGTTTTGTTTCTCTAAGTTTCTGTTCAAAAAGTCAAGGGTAGATTTTGATGATGACTGACTTAATCCCAGCAAAAGTTTGTATATTGGAAAGAAACTGGAGCCTAAAGTTAAGATTTTTTTTTTTTTACTTCTAAAGAGTTGTCATAGCTCTACTTCTTGGCCTAAAGACGCTTGTTATTTGCAGTACAGCATAAGCCCCTGTATATTTGTGAAGTGATTTCACTTCTGTTTAATCACTCTGTTTTAAACTGAGCCCATCTTGACTCAGAGACTCTTTCGGTGTAGGCAGGGTCCATCACCCTTAGCACTGTTGACATTATGGCCAGATAATAATGCTTTGTTGTAAGAATTATCCTGTGCACTGTGGGATGTTTAGCAGCATCCTTGCCTCTACTCACTAGATGTCAGTTGTGACAAGCAAAAACATCCCCAGACATTGTCCTGCGGGGGTATAGAAGGAAGGCAAAGTCAGCAGCTTTCAACATCACTTATCATGGATGCCATATAGTCATCCCAGCCTTCTTCATACTTGGTGTCCACTCTCTGGGGTTTCTTAGCTCTAGCTGCAGATCTCAAATCACCAAGAGCTTGTTAAATTCGGATTCCCAAGCCCCGATTCCGATTCAGCAGTTGGTGAGTTTTCAGAACTACGTTAATGATTTTGTTGTACAACTAACATTGAGGCTGAGAAACTCTCGGTCCAGACTCAGCTGATTTTTTTTTTTTTAATTTTTTAAAATTTTTTGTAAAGGGGACTGTATTCTGCAGAACTTTCAGGCATTCATATGTTGGTCCGTAGTTGAGTGTGAGAAATAATATTCTCCGACTCAGTTCACATGGGTGAGCATATCATTTTTGCCTCAGCTTTCAGAAGTGCTGTTAATAATCATGTGGACTCAGGCACTGGAACTACTGCAGGCATACATGATCGCCCCAGCTTCTGTTCACTGTTTCATGAACTTGGAAACACAGTAAAAGAGAAATCTGAAACAGCTCTGAGTCCTTAGATTCCCTTGGGTCCTCATTGAAGTACAGCACCTAGAGTCTTGATACAAGTGCACATGCTGAAGAAATAGGAGAGAACTGTATCTGAGTATGTCTTCGTGTTTGCCCGTGATTGCACAGCATCCTAGTTAGTGGTTTCACCAACTGCAAATGACAGAAACTTCTTTTTCTCTCCTAGGTGATCCTAAAACCTGGCAAAACAAGTGTCTTCCTGGAGATCCAAATTACCTTGTTGGAGCAAACTGTGTTTCTGTCCTAATTGACCACTTCTAATTCTTAAAATATAGGAACTTGATTAAATAATGTGAAACTGGGTTAAACTTACTAAATCTAAATGGAAACATTCTATCAAGTATTATACTTTTCTTAGAATTGATACCGCATTTTGTTAGTATTAAGCATTTTATTTGAACAGATGAAGATGAGTGAGCACACGCCTGTGCTGCAGTCTGAGAACATGATGCGCTCTGCGTGTTTGTGGAGGGAAAGCCAACGGCACTGGCCACACGGTCAGAGATGGTTTGCTTTGTAATGATTTTTGTACTTTTTTATGGTCACTGCTTACTTCATCTACTGATTTCCGTTAAAATACCAGCCAGTAAATGGGGTGCATTTGAATTCTATTCTTTCCAAAGTACACTGTTTCAAATTTTATTATGGCCCTGGCCTGGCATACACATTTTATTTTAGTATGCATGAGGTAATGTGCACACATTTAAAAAACGTACTGGACCATATAAACCAGTGTAGTGAATTTAACAGAAATGTACAGCAAGGGGAATTTATAGCTTTTGGGGGGGGATGGGGGGGTAGGGAGTCAAGTGAAGACAATTACTTATTGTATATGAAAACGCATTTTTTTTAGGGAAGGACACCAAAGCATGTGAGACTGGTTCTGTGGCCTCATTGGATCTATAAATTAACCATATCACCACAGACAAACTAACCAGCAGGAATGCCTTACCCTCATGTTTTTAATTCTTAGATCATTCTTTCCGTGTATTACTAAGTTTTTATGGCTTTTGTGCGCATATGGATACTGTATCATGAAAAAGATTGAGTAAATTGTGGATTTGGTGGTTTCAGAAGTGTATAATCACCCAGAAGAAAATAATGGTGTGATTTGGGGATTTTTTTCCCCTCCAAGGGGCATTGGTGGTTTTCTGTTCTTTTGGCGATGCATTTGAAAATTTTGACGTTTTAAGGATGCTTGTACATAATGCGTGCATACCACTTTTGTTCTTGGTTTGTAAATTAACTTTTATAAACTTTACCTTTTTTATACATAAACAAAACTGAGTTTCTTAAGGCTACCTTTGTATTTCTCTCCTGTACCTCTCGAGCCTTGAACTTTGACCTCTGCAGCAATAAAGCAGCATTTCTATGACACATACAAGGTCATTTTTTTAAGAAAAAGAATGCACAGAGTTGTTACATTTTTAAGTGCTGCATTTAAAAGATACAATTACTCAGAATTCTCTAGTTTGATTAAATTCTTGCAAAGTACCCTGACTGTAATTTGTGATACCATGCTGTGCCCGAAAGTGTATTTTTTTACTAATAGACAATTTATTATGGCACATCAGCACGATTTCTGTTTAGATAATACACCACTACATTCTGTTAATCAATCATTAGGTGTGACTGAATTTCTTTTGCAGTTATTAAAAATCTCAAATTTCTAAATCTGCAGAATAAAACTTTTTAAAATAAAGTGCTGGCTTGGTCTGTTTGCCCACTATTTCTAGCTTCATGCAGCTTTAGAATCCTGTTTAAAATCCCATACACTGCTGCTTGTCACCTAGTCCCTTCTGCTGCCCTGGGCTGGTGGGGTGTCTGCAGTGTGTCCCCGTGGCCAGTGCGCTGTGGTGGATGAGCAGCGCCGGTCACGGGAACCTTGAGACACAGCAAGAGGAGGAGGCCGGCTGTAGAATTCTCGGTGGTGTTCCCGCTGCATCGTAAATATCCATATAGTGAGGTGTGCATTCGTGTTCCTTAGGACCAGTCTGTATATAGTTTTGTTTCCCATTTCCTGCTTTCGTCCAAAAACAATATGGGCATTTTCTTGTGTTGTTACATTTGGTGGTAGAAAATGATTTTTAATGGCTATAAATGTTCTATCATGATTTCCATAACGACAATTAGGTTGTTACTAGAAAGCGAATATCTATGTAGATCCAGTCTCGTTTGCTTCCTCTTTTTTGTCATGGTTAAAATGTCTGTACAGGAAAAGCATCCATTTTATTGTATAGTTCTCCAGATTTTTTTTTTAAGATTTTTTAAAAATTTATTTAATTGACAGAGACAGCAAGAGAGGGAACACAAATGAGTGAGTGGGAGAGGGAGAACCAGGCTTCCCACTGAATAGGGAGCCCAATGTGGGGCTCGATCCCAGGACCCCAAGATCATGACCTGAGTTGAAGACATGCCCAATGACTGAGCCACCCAGGCGCCCCGTTCTCCAGATTTGACAGACATACGTAGTTTTATAACCATTACTATTAATACATAAGCAGTTTCATCATCCCCCGAAACATTGTTCCCCTCCCCACACTTGTCCAGCCCGTAACACACAATGATCTCTCTTCTATCCCTGTAGTTCCTCCTTGAGGATCCCATGATGGGATCCCGTAGTGTGCAGCCGTGAGTGTGCCCCCTTTCACTCAGTATAAAGCATTTGAGATTCATTTACAAAGCTGCAAGTATTAGTAGTTCTTCCTTACCACAGAGCAGTGTCCCACCTGCTCCGCCGAGTGAGCATGCCTTGGTCTCTCTCTCCAGCCCCAGGTGCACTTGGGGGTTGTTTGCAGGTTTGGAGATAATAAAATACATAGAAATGCTACAAATATTTGCATTAGGTTCTTGTGTGAACATCAATTCTTTCCCTTGACTGAAGGTCCTAGGAGTGGGACCCATGGCTCGTATTGAAGTATAGGTTGAACTTTCTAAAAAACTGCCAGCCCACCTGCTGGACTGCCATCCTATCCCACGGCCGCGTGGGAGCAGCCGGTGGCCCCCAGCCCTTGCCAGCACTTGCCGTGCTCGGTAGTCTCGTGTCAGCCGAACGTTCTAACGGGCTGCCTCCCTGATGACTCAGGACGCCGAGCATCATTTCATTTACCTGCCAGGGGTTTGTTGGTGAGGTAGCTGTTCAGATCTTCATTTTTGCAAGTTGCATTGTTTTCTCACCATTTCAAGAGTTCTTCATATAACCTGAATGCAGATGTGTTATCAGATGTGTGATTTGCGAGTACATTTTCTCAGTTTGTTTTCCTAAGAGTGACTTCTGAAGAGCTCAAGTTACTAATTTTGACAAGGTCAGTTCGTTTCTTTTATAGATCATGCTTTTAGTGTCCTGTATGAGAAATCTTGATTAAACCAAAGCACAGTTTTTCTGTTTCAGAAGTGTTCTAGGTTTTATTTATATGTCTGTGATCCATTTTGAGTTAATTTTATACATAGTGTGAGATACATGTTGCGTTCCATTTAGTCTGTCCCCTTATTTTTATTTTATTGACAGTTGACACAGTGTTACGTTGGCTGTTCAGGTGCACTCGTGTGTTCTGTTAAGAATGCGTCCTTACTGTGAACACAGACCCCCGCACACAGGCCTCAGCAAGACCGCCCGTGTCTGCATGTATCAGAGGAAGGAACATAATCTGTAGGTCTGTTGTGTGTTCCCAGCTACCTGGCTTTTACTGCACTACATGAATCCCAGGCAAGGTTTAGATCTGTGCTTTTCAGTGTTTATGGAAATAAGAGTGTTTTGTTCCCTCAGACCATCTTCCTGTAGCGCTGAGCATGGACTGCTGAAATGACTCAGAGGGCCAAGTTCTGGGGTCAGAAGGCTGGTTGTGCCCTTTGCCATATGATTCATGTTCTCATACTATAACGTCTTGTGAGTGTCCGTCCACCAGGGGACTCGAGTCAGTTCCTCCTCCTTTTGACTTCACCCATTTTCACTCAGTGCAGCACACATTGGGCACCACACAGGTGGGGACCCAGGCAAGGGAATGGGGATGTGGCAGCAGATGCAGGCAAATGGGGGACAAGTGTTTGTTGTTTGCCTTGACTGGTGGTTTGAAAATCATTTGCTGGCTAAGAGGCTGGCTCCGGTTTCTGCAGAATGACTGGGCACAGAGATGTCCCACGTCGGGTTCCTTAGCCAAGTTCCCCCAGATCGAGAGCTGGGGAAACCAGCTGTAATGTGCCGACTGACAGAACCATGTGTCATCTCAACAAGTGTCCCAGTAAAAGTAGGCTCAGTTAATGGCATTTTTAATTTCTCTGTGCTTTCCTTTCAAACCACTTGACAGTGAAGGGACTACCCAGGAGTAGCAAACCTGGTGCTTTCAGAATTCAGACAGAAGGTGTAGGTTAAACTTGTTCCATTCCTGTCGTGTAGGAAACCATGGCTTTATAAATGGCCCACGCTAGAGCGTGTCTTGTCCAGGTCACTGTGAACCCTCGGGTTGGCCAGAAGTTGGCACAGAAGATTTTCGCTGGAGAAACGCATGCCGGGCAGGAGACCTCTGTCTCCCCTCCCCCTTGCAGGTCAGACAATTCCCAGTGAACTATTGCCAGTTGTCTTAGAAACCACATACCTCTGAAGAAAAAAATCAAGTTCTGTTAGTGCTGAGTGTTTTCCCTACTAGAAGGACGCCAGGCCAGGAATATATAAGCCGGTTTTCACTTGGTGCTCCTGACCAGTGCAGGGAAGGGACTGGGGAAGATGGCCCTGCGTCATGCTACCCTGCTCTGTGCCACGTCGGGGGGTCACACACACAGGGGTGCGGAGGTCTTGATGCTGGTGTATTTGTGCTAAGCTTGAGGTCACAATTATTTAAGATTTTATTTGAGTGAGATCATAAGGGGGGGCGGGGCAGAGGGAGAGGGAGAAGCAGACTCCCCACCGAACAGGGAGCCTGACACAGGACCCCAAGATGATGACCAGAGCCGAAGGCAGACCCTTAACTGGCTGAGCCACCCAGGCACCCCACAATTTTTTTTTATTTTGAGAAAAAATATTGATCTGCACACCGCTTTTTTGTTTTTGTCTTTGTACTAGAACATGAGACATAAGGAAAATGTGAAAACAGACATGGACCCAATTTACTAATGTCTAAATGTTGGGGAGAAAAGCACAGCATTCTCACTTAAAACTGTTGGGTGCTTAGCAACTGGTCTGTGGCAGAAACAAGCTTCAAATCAGAGGGCAGAGGGCTCCATTAGCCAAAACCTTGGTGTTAGGGCTTCTTGGAGGGGACTTTCAGGACATGCCATTTCCCAGAGCATATGTAAGAATGTGTCCCTTCCATGTTGTATGGGGACAATTTGAAGGTGGGGGAAGCCAAGCAGAAGGCAAAGCTTGAGGCCTGAGGCAGCCCAGTCTTGGTGCCCATCAGGCAGAAATGGAGTCATGAGGGGAGCCATCCATAAGTTTTCAGAAATCCTTGAAGCCAAGTGATTTAGAGCACAGTTGACTTTCTTAGCAGACTGTTCATTACTAGTGTAATGCAATAGTCCCGGGGTTTCATTGGGTTTCGAGAGAGAGAGCGAGCCAGAGAGGAGGATGGAGGTACAAATGGAGGCCCCCCGCATGGAAGCACTGCCCCATGGAACTGGGGCCTACGCCCCATGGCTTCATGCCTCTTCCCCTCTGTGACAAGCTTTTCTTCTTCCCTTTGTTTTTGAATATTCAAGTAAACACAGTTGAGGTGTTCTGTCAGGCTTCAGGGACCCGTCCCCCAATTGTAGCAAGTGTTAACACTCCCATCTGTGACAGCCTGTAACATGGGGAAGCCTCTGAGTGCGTGTCCAGGATGCTGGTCCTTTTTCCTCCCAGAGGTCAGCCTGTCTTGCCAGCTTGTGTGCAGAAGCTGTGGGGACACAGGGCAGTCCTGAGAGCAAATGGAAACCAACCAGTTCAGACCAGTGTTGCTCAGAAGCCGGCCTCAAGCCCCAGAAACACGCAACGCCCCTCAAAGAGTTTTGTTGATTGTCTCCCACAAGAAGAGATCAGAAGGTCAAGGCTCTCTCCCTCAGGGCCAGAAGTTGACAGAGCAGTGCTGGGAATGTTCTGCCAGTCTGGGGCAATCAGGGTTAATGAAGGCATGTGGCCATTATCTTGAAAACTGAGCCACCCACTTGCATGCAGGGACCACCCCCCAGATGGCACTTAGCTCCTCATTCAAGTGCACTCCTGTTTCTTACACACAAATTTCTTCTAACTCATCTTGATTAGAATTTGGAGGAAGCACAAACTGCCTTGCGCCCCAGAGAGAAATCGCGGATCCCCAGGAACATGCTAGCTAGCTAGCATCAGTAACAGCAGTTACAGGTTCCAAGCTCTTTGGCTTCTTTACCTTCAAAGAAATCATCCAGCGGTCGAGGATGCCATTCTCACAGTGTCCTGGCACCCCCTCTTGGTCCTGGCACTCAGCCAGACACCCTCCTCCCCTCGCTTGCTCTTAGTGACCTTTGTCACCCCTGAATGTGCCCCACTCTCAGCCCAGCCGGGAGAAAGCCTCCTGCTTTCACGTCCTCCCTGCTCTTTTCCCAACAGTCCTCCCCGCCTGGGACTCCCCTGAGTAACTGCTCTGCTGAGCGGGCCACTTGCTGCCGCAGCGGCTCTATCCTGACACATACCCTGATTGGCCCGCACTGGAGCTTCCCCACACGTCCCGCCCTGGGGAACGGCCTGGGACACCGCTGAGAACCAGTACAGCACAGAAGGGCATGCGTGGCCTGTGCCCTGTCAACAAATGGCAATGCACTAGTCACAACCCTCACAACCCCTCTGGGTGAAACCTATCTGCCGGTTCCACCCCATGTTTGGGTCTTATCAAGGGAAGGTGGGAATATGAGTGCCCATTTCCCGGTGACCCTTGGCCGCATTGAAACTCTTAACTTGCGGAAATTGACAGATGAATATCAGCGGCTCACCCAGCTGACAGCCACTCCTGCCTGCCTGCCGACTGCCTGCCTGCCTGCCAAGGGGAAGGACTCCAGTGCTTGTGGCTTCTTGCTCTGCGAAAACAGCCTGCATTGATTAGGGCTGATGGCATTGGGAAGGATCTGGAGGATCGGTGTGCACAGGAGACATGAAATCACATTGTAGCTCCACCGCAGTATTTGGGGGAAAGTCACGCAGGACCAGCCTGCCTTTGTGAAAGTGACCAAGTGTTAAATTTAGGCCCCGCTGGGTCCACAGACTGCAGGAGGTGCTAATTCTAGTGGTAGTGATGACAGAAGGGGCTGGGCCGTCTGCCACGTTAAGAGAGGACAGTATAACAGATCTGCGCATGCTCAGCTTTTGCACAGTTTAGAACCTGGGTGGTTTTCGCTTTCAAGGGCAAGAAGTGACTTACAAGTTCCTAGAGCCAGAGAGAGCTTTCGGGTTGCAAATGGGCAGCCTCATTTCCTGTCTGCCTTTGCTCTGATGTGAGCAATCTGCAGGAATGTTTCTTTCCTCCTGCTGGATCTGTGTCCCTGGATCTGTGACTAGATCACAGGCTAAAGGCCAGCTTCGTTGTTCGTGGGTTTTACTGGCGACCCATTTCAGGAAATAGTCCTGCTTCCAGAAGGCAATGAAACGTCCCCTCCAATGCATGACTGATTGGGCAAGCATTCTGCCTACCTAGCTGATACTCATGTGCAGAACTCTTCTATTTGCAGGGGCGCGGCCCACCTTCCTATTTTCTCCGTATGTTCGAGAGCAGAAGGCTGCAGGAAAGATCACGCGGCCGCCCTGGGCAGATGGTCAACCAGCACGTGCAGGGGGCCTGAGGGCCTGGTCCCGCCAGCTCGGAGGAGGCCACGGCCGTTTTTCCCTGGCAGCGAGGCTGCTGCTTTCCACGTGATGACTTTAGCCTCCTAGATGAGCTTTTCCGCAAACATTATAATTCTTGTCAACTTACTGCAATTTGAATTTCATGGCAGTTCTACATTTTATGCTAAAATTACTCATTTTCCCCCATTGCGGCAGGATGATGAATACAGTACAGATGGCACCCGCTCCTGTTCTCATGAGCCTTGCAATTAGGAAGAAAACGATAAAAACCCCAGACTTATTACCTACTGAACAATTTCCAAGTTTGAAATGCACTGGAAAGAAAAAGGTGTCACCAACCGCTCTGCGGAAGGAACAGGGCCCCGTGAGGACAGAGTCCCTTCCTGGCCAGGCAGGGCCTCTGCCCTTCCGCATCCGGGTGTGGGCCTCTCTTCCTCCACCTCTTCTTTCTACTTTCTTCTTTTCTCCTCCTCCCCACCTGCCCCGGTCCCACCTCTTCCTCCCCATCCTTCTCTTCTGCCTTTTCTATATCCCAGGCAAACATCCCAGGTACTCAGGGCAAGGGAGTTGGGTTTAACCCACGCTGCGGAACCACGGGTGGGGGCCCCGGTGAGCGACACATGGCCCCCGCTCTTTTAAGGAGAGGGGAGCCATGTCCACAACCGCAGCCAGTCTCCTGCTTGCACAACCACCACCAACACGGAAGCCACAGCTCCATCCCCGTCCCCCTCGCTCAGCCCAGGCAAGGCCTCCACACCTCCCCACGCCAAGGCGCTGCTCTTCCCGCCGCTTTGCTCAGCGGCCTGGCCTCCCCGCTCTGCATTCTGCAGGAGCCAGAGCATTTTTCTACATCGCAACCCCAGTTTGCAGCCCCTCAACCTTCCTCCTCATCCGTGTTCACTGAGTCTCACCCTGTTGGTGTCCCACTGCCCAGCTTGTCTCTGCTTCCCCCAGCCATACCCCGGCTCACCGGCAGGAAGTTAACCATCATTTTGAAAGTGGGGACGTCATCTCTAGTCTCACATTGTCTTTTAGATTTTCTTTTTTTAATTGAAATACGGTTGACATGCAGTATTATATTGGTTTCGGGTGTACATTCAGGACGGTGGTTCCCCTCCTCTCTGAGGACGACTGGGCGGGAGACCTTGAATTTAAAACTTCCAAGCCCTTTGGACCCAGCAATTCTGCTGCTAAAAATTTATCTCACAGGAAAAACCCAAGTCAGGTCTATAAGGATGTTGGCTGTGGTGCTCTTTGTAATGGAGAAAAAGCCAGAAATGATCCACTCTATGATTACGGAATAAGAGGCAAAGGCTGGAAACCCAGCCTGGCTGTGATACGGGCACAGCAAACCTTGCAGTTGAACCCATGGGGACGTAGAGGGGCTGCGGGAGCGGGTGGGTAGGTGGAGACAGAGGAACAATGAGCCAGAGGCACAGCACTACTCGGCCGGCCGTGTTCCCCGGGTGAGCCCGCCTCCTCCATGCACCCTGGAACCTTTCCAGGAGGCTTTGCCTCTCTTTGCCTCCACCTCCCCATCTCTAGGACAGGACTGGTGACCACATGGGCTATGGGCTAGCTGTGTCCTCCCCAAATTTATATCATGCCCTCACCCCCATGGGGCTGGAGGTGGGTTTTGGGGAGGTGATTAGGGACAGAGGAGGTCATGAGGAATGGGGCCCCCATGATGGGATTGGTGGCCTCACACGGACAGACACAGTAATGCTTGTGTTTAAGCTCTCCCAAGCTCTCCCCGCTCTGATCCCCCACGTGCTGATATCAAGGAATGGTTAAATGAGCACTGGGAGAATGTGGCTGCCAGCAACCCAAAGGGAGTCCTCACCAGCACCCAGCTCTGCAGCTACCTTGAGGACCCCAGCCTCCAGTGCTGTGGGAGAGTACATCTCTCTTGGTTAAGTCCACAGCCTGTGGCACTGTGCTGTGCCCACCAAGCTGAGACAGAGCCCGTAAGATCTGGAGTTGTTGTGTTTTTCTTTTTTTTCTTTTTTTTTTTTTTTAAGATTTTATTTATTTATTTGAGAGAGAGTGTGAGTGAGCAAGAGAGAGAGCACAAGCCACAGTGTTGGGAGAGGGAGAAGCCAACTCTCCGCCAAGCAGGGAGCCGACATGAGACTTGATCCCAGAACCCTGGGATCATGACCTGAGCTGAAGGCAGACCCTTAACCAACTGAGCTCCCCCAGGTGTCCCAAGGATCCCTACTGTTAATGAGTAAATCCACAGAAAGCACGCAGTCCGTCTTCAGCAAATACTATCGTTACCGTAGATTCGTTGTTTTGTTTGACAAGAAAATGTAGTGTCTTCATTTCTTTACGACGGATCTGATTTTTTTTTTCCTGGTGCAAAAACATAAAACATTCAGTTTACCCTCCTCAAGTCCAGATGGTTAAATGGCCACATCTATCTGGGACGTGTCCCTTTGCACACAGAAAACATTCTCGAGGAAGAGATGTCAAATCATTACCAGAGCTCATCTCTGCTGCTGGAGGGGAGGCCAATATTATGGGGCTATTAATAAGTGCCTGTGCATTTTACATTTTTCCCTAACAAGGAGGGTTTATTTTTGTAATTGGGAAGGATAAGAATAGAAAGGGCCTCAGGGAGACACCTGGGTGTCTTGGTTGGGCTATTGTGACAAAGTATATAGACTGGGGGGCTTTAAGGCACAGAAATGGCAGCTCCAGAGGCTGGAAGTCCAAGACCAGGGCGCCGGTAGGAGAGCCTGCTTCCTCACGGAGGGACGCGTCTCTTCCCTGTATCCTCACGTGGTGGAGGGCTGAGAGGGCTCTCTGGGGCCTCCTGTAAGGACCCGGATCCCATCCGTGAGGGCTCTACCCTCATGCCCTCATCACCTCCCCCGAGCGCCGCCACCTCGACCCATCTGGGTGGGGACGATGAGCTTCTGCATATGAACTTAGGGGGACACATACGTGCAGTCCGTGACCTTGATTTCCACCCAATGACTTCATTTCCCTATTAGCGGCCATGCCGCTTGGGGACCCCGTGTCTGCTTACCTGTCTCGCGGTAATCCCACAGATGGGCCTCAGGCCCCCCAGCAGCTGGCGGCACCCCTAGGTCCTGTGGAGAGATCATTCAAGCCCCCAAGTGCCCAAGAAAGAGGTTTTTCCCTGGGCAAAACCTGTCACGTTGACGTTATCCCCAGAAATTCTCCTTGAAGAAAGCCTGCAATTCACCGGCTCTGGTTTCCAGGCTTCAGAGAGTTCGACAAAGGGGTGTCCCCTTACTGGGAGGGGAGGCTCCCTGCACCCGGGACACACCACAGCCTGGCCTTTGGTGAGTGGGACTTCCCATCTTCACTCTGACACCAAATAAGACACCCTTTTCAGGAAAAAGGTTTTTGTTTTGTTTTTTTTTTCCCTTCCTGTGTAATAGCCAGTTACAGTAAGCTCAATGTTGAGAGGGAGAAATGTATTTCCTCACAATTAAAAATGATTCTGTTGTTTGCTGAACACCTCTAGCTAGCGTCCCGAGTGACTAGTGAAAGCTGGCTTTTTTTTTTTTTTTTAAGATTTTATTGATTTATTTGACAGACAGAGATCACAAGCAGGCAGAGAGGCAGGTAGAGAGAGAGGAGGAAGCAGACTCCCTGCTGAGCAGAGAGCCCTGATGCGGGGCTCGATCCCAGGATGCGGGACCATGACCTGAGCTGAAGGCAGAGGCTTTAACCCACTGAGCC
>NC_081569.1:19567467-19604328 GCF_022355385.1 Mustela nigripes
CTTTTTTTTTTTTTTTTTAAGATTTTATTGATTTATTTGACAGACAGAGATCACAAGCAGGCAGAGAGGCAGGTAGAGAGAGAGGAGGAAGCAGACTCCCTGCTGAGCAGAGAGCCCTGATGCGGGGCTCGATCCCAGGATGCGGGACCATGACCTGAGCTGAAGGCAGAGGCTTTAACCCACTGAGCCACCCAGGCACCTGAAAGGTGGCTTTTAGCCGCAAAGGAGAAACTCCAGGTTTCTTACACCTTTTTCCTTCTAAAAGGAGCAAGCTTGGAAGTTCTGTTCTCAAACCACAACCGGGCGTGTAACTTTCCTCACCGTTCACCCCTCTTCCTCCCCGTTTCTCCTCCCTTCCCCGACCCCTTCCCCGCAGCTTTCCCCCTCCCCCTTTCCCCTTTGTCTTCTCCCCTCTCTTTTCTCCTCCTCCTCCCTCCCCCGGTACCCCTCCTCCCACCTGCACCCCTCCCCGCCCCCTTCACCTCCGGTAAGAGCTCCTTCCTCGGAATAGCCCAGGACAGGGCCAGGGCCAGCACTTTCTGGACCGAATTCCCCGTGGCCACCACTTTAGGCCTTTTGCGATGCGTCCGCAGCCTGAATCGCCCCTCCTCTTTGTCCCCATCTTCCCCTGCCACCCTCCCCGCCTCCTGAATTTCAGCTCCGTGAAGCCCCTCCCCATGATCCATCATTCAGCTCCAGTATTAGAAACCTGGCATCTGGGACAGAACGTCTCAACTTTTAACACCAGAATGAAGGGGAAGGACGGGAAGGACGTGTCCCCACACAACCGGTTCAGTCACCAGGCCTTTTGGCATTTTCTGTGTGCGCGATGATCTTCCCTTGTTTGAGAAAGACACGGACCACTTACTATTTGCCCAACTGAAAAAACCATTTCTAGGGGGAAGAGCCTACAAGGCACCCCACATCCGAGGGCCATCTGGCAAGATCTGTCAAATTACAAAGCTCATGGCAGCGCCCTCTGGGCAGCGCCGTCTGGGATTTGGTCACATGCATTTGTTACAGCCAGGAGCCCTCCGCTGGCCAGATGGGATGGGAAAGTCTCTCTACCACAGCTGCTTCCACATCGGAGCCAGGCTCAGAGCGGTCCCCAGAGCCACCCAACACCCGCTGCCACTGGCAGGACACGTGGGGAGCAAGGGGGGGGGGGGGGGAAGGAAGGCGGAGCTCCTGGGGGCAGAACCCACTGGCCTTAGTAGAACCGAGCAGAGGTGGGGGTGTGCAGGTATCTGTAGGGGGGCTGGTGGGAAGAGAGCCACCAGACAGACCCTCGGAAGGGTGCAGGGAGGGGACACTGGGGACACACTGAGAAGGGGGAGTTGTCAAGGGCTCCTGGGCCATGTGTGGTGCGAGCCTTGGGGTGATGGGGCTGGAGACCCCGAGACACACTTCCGGCCAGCAGAGAAGGGCCTGGGGGAGGAGCATCACCTCGCTGGGTTGAGTGAACCCAGAGCAGGCCGAGGAGGTGCCTCCAACCGCTGAAGGGCCGTGTGGGAGGAGGAAGAGGAGCACTGAGAGGGGAGAGCCATGGAGGCGGCTTCAGAGCAGGGGACAGGAGTGGGGGGTCTTGGCCTCAGATCTGGCCTGATGGAAGCCGTCATCGGGGGCTCTGAGGGGCAGGGAGGGGGCAGGAGGTGCAGGGAAGGGAAGCAGACCCCGTAAAAGGGACCTCCTCCCTGTTCCCTCCCCCCCACACCACCTCCCGGGCCTGGTACCTGTTTCTCATTTGAAAGATTTCCATATATTTCTGCGCTGAGAGGAAAAACTGTCCCTTCTTTTATTCTTCCTTTCCTTCCTCAAAATTCTTAATCCCTCAGCGCAATTTATCTCATAGGGACTTAGAAAAAAGAAAAATCTGATTAAAACTCTGCTCAAGCCCAGGGTTCCTGGGTGGCCCAGTCAGTTAAGGGACTGACTCTTGATTTTGGCTCAGGTCGTGAGCTCAGGGCGGTGAGATGGAGCCCCCCATCGGGCTCCAGGCTCGGCTCTCTCTCTCTCTCTCATCAATAAGTAAATCTTAAAACAACAACAACAAAACTCTATTCAGGCCAGCCAGGAGGACAGGGGAGCATTTGCTGACTCAGGGGTGGGGGCAGGTAGGTGAGGAGGAGGAGTACCTGTGTCCCAGGCCCGCTAGCACTGGTTTCTCCTACAGTCTCTGTGCCTTTTAGCAACACCCAGGCAGCTTACGGCCCAGAGCACCACCTCTGAGGGCCAGGGAGGGTCTCACTGAGGCAGCGAGGCCAGCAGGAACCCATGACACCCTTTATCCTTTCCTAAGGGACCCTCCCACCTGGCCTGCAGGGGAACGGGCAAGCGGCCATGCATACTGGCTTTTCCAGATTCCATTAGAGCTAACAGTCGCAACCAGAATTCTCTGAACACACACAGCAACTGGACCAGGGTCCCCATGTCCCAGAAAATGGGACATACCTGCAAATCAGCCTATTCCAAACTCAGCCTATGAAGAATAAGCGTGCACTTAATGGTAAACCTTCAGGGAATGGCTCCCTTGGGCCCTGTGTAGTAACTTCCAATCAATCTCAGTGTCCCAAGAGCCAGAAAAACTCCAGTCATTCTGAATAACTGGAATTTCCCGTATTTCATTTGATTTTTAAGAGGGTGGGGGAAAGAATGCAGCAGTGTTTTTCTTAAATTTTTATCTGGGAATCTTTGCACCTTGTGAGGTGGTCAAGGACCCCTTTGGAAGGCTTATGACCAACTTCTTCAGAAAAGCAGGACTTTAACAGAAAAAGGTGAGCATGCCACTGTGGGGCTGTGCAGACCCTGTGTGGAGAGGTCGCCTCCCAACCTCAGGAAACCCCGGGGGCCGGGCTGTGCCCACTGCCAATGGTGATGCCACTGTGGAGGGCATTCAAGGAACAGGAGACTCCTTTGGGACACCAAGTATTGCCTTTGAAGGGGACCATGGCCTCATGGCCTCTGAAGCTGGGAGGCTCGTTGGGATCATCTGTGCAAACAGAGAGCCCATGAGGACCCCAAGGGGAGCCAGGGGACTCATATCTGGAGCCAATTTTTATATTAAAAGGTGTATCTTTCTACCAGGTGAAAAATGAAATGTTGGAGCAGCAAATCAAACAAAAGCTGCCTTACTGATAAATGGTGGACAGCTTCCAGCTGCACCTTCCGCAGGCATGAAGCCCTGGGACGCTGAGTGTCTTCTGGGCCCTGGGGGACAGAGGCCCTTGTCTTGCAGACCCCTTCACTGGGCCCCTGGCAATTCTGAGCCATCATTTTGTATTATTTTTCTTAGAAAGTGCTCTCTAGTCCCAGAACCTCTGAGACCCGCAAAGCCTCTGGGGAGAGTAGCGATTTAGTTCAGCAACTTCCTAAAACAATAGTGGTGTGGGCCCCTGGGGTATGCGGCCTCGAAGGGCTGGCCCGTGTTCTTTGGGCCCTGGAGACCCGAATCTTCTGGTGCCTCGACCCAGTTTGTCATCCCCCAGCAAACTGGTGGCTGGAAATGGACACTGCAATCCCCGTTCTCTGCCCCCCACTCCAGGGCCGATGGGCAAGTCTGGCTCTGGGTCCCCAATGCTGCGACTCAGCCCCCTTTCCCTGTCCCCTGCGTCCCCTCTCCCCTGCCTGCCAGCCCCAGGGTGGTCCTCTCCCCGCAGCCCCCAGCTCCCAGCCCCCACTGTCGCTCTGTCTGGAAGGTGAATTTGACAGGCTGCATTTAACCCAGATTAAAATTGCTGCAAAATAAGATATTCAGAATCTGCGTGTCACTCAAGTTGGTGGCAAATAAGAGATGCAATCAACTCCTTTATCTTGACAGCAGAGCTGACGTGGCTTTGCAGTGAGTGGCACCTGGAAGCTGTGACTCCAGGTGGCGAGAGCAGGCTGTGAGCCCTGGGATGCCTGGGAGGGTCACCCGGGAGCCCAGCCACGGTGTCTGTGGATCAGGCAGCCCAGGGGCCAGCTCCTCACCTCTGCAGGCTGCCCTTCCAATGGGCAGCGGTGGCTTCCCTGCCTTCAGCCCTGGGGGAGAGGGGTGCAGGGTGCGGGTCACAGGGATCAGCTCCTTGTGACAAGTTAGACGCACGTGGGGGAAGTGCCCCGATCTCTGCCCTCTGAGGCAGGGAGACTCTAGAAGACCCTGAACAGGCAGGTCCTGCCCCTACACATCCCACTGCCCCAGCAGGGCAGTGAGCGCTCATTCTCCCCTGTTGGGGGGGGGGGGGGGGGGGGGGGGGGGCGGGGGCCAGGCGCTGGGGAACAGGACCAGCTTTGCCTCTGGGCCCGCAAGAAGCAAGTTTATCTCCCGAAGTAGTTCTAGCGAAAAGCACCCTTGAGCCTTGTCACCTGCTTGTTTGAAGGCACCTTGGCTCTGCTTCAGGCCCCAGTGGAAAAGCAGTGGGTGGCCCCCTGCAGGGGTGCGGCTGGGGGTTGAGCATGGGTGTCGGTGACAGCGAAGCCAGTGTGCACATTTGTGTGTAAGTGGGAATGCGTGGGGCACCTGGGCGGACAGCGGCTCCGTCGGTTGGGTGTCTGCCTTCCGCTCAGGTCATGATCCCGGAGTCTTGGGATGAAGCCCTGAGTTGGACTCCCTGCTCCCCAGGGAGTCTGCTTCTCCCTCTTCCTCTCCCCTGCTCGCTCTCTTTCTCTCTCTCAAATAGATAAAATCTTTTTTAAGAAGTGTGATTCAGTGAGTGTGTCTATGTAAAATATGAGAGAACACAGGAATGCGTATAAGAGAGTCGGTGTGAGTGACGTGTGTGGTGTATGAGAGGAAGTGTGTGTGTGTGAGTGTGCGAAGTGTGTACCTGCGACAGAAAGGATATGAATTGTATGTACAAGAGAAAGTGTGCATATGTGTGTGAGAGCGTGTATATGTGTGAAGATGTGGGGGGGGGCAGTTTCATTAACCGGAGGGTGGGGAGCCTGACCCCCCTGGGCGGGTTCTCCAGGCCGGAGAGAGGCGTGAGCCCCCTGGGACTCCCAGCCGCCCTGCAGGCCAGGAAGGCTGGCACCTGGCTTCCTGCTTCCAGCCACTCCATCCTGAAATCCCCCAAGTATACTGGGCAAGAGGTTTTTTAAAAAGATTTATTTACTTATTTGAGAGAGACAGGTGGAGGCAGAGGGAGAGAGAATCTCCAGAGGACCTTGTTCCCAGCGTGGTCCCTGACATGGGGCTCGATCCCAGGACCCCGAGATCACAACCTGAGCCTCTGGCAGATACTTCATGGGCTGAGGCCCCCGGGAGCCCCCATTTTTTCAGGTTTATAAAAAGTGTCTCCTGTGGGCTCTTGAAATAAATTCCTAGAAACTAAATTACTGGGTCAAAAATGTAACTATTTAAGAGTTTGGGTTCCTGGAAATGTAAAGAATAAAACGTAAGTGAAACAGGTACGCGACCCACTGTGTGAACTTCTGCTGCTTCAGAAACCTCAAAGACATCCTATTTTTCCTGCACCGCAGGTCCAGAGACAGGGTCTCACTGTAAAGCCTAGAATGGGCGCCTGTGTGGGTGGTCAGTCGGTGAAGGGTCAGACTCCTGATTTCAGCTCAGGTCATGATCTCAGGGTTGTGAGATCGAGACCGCGTGGGGCTCTGCACTGAGTGTGGAGTCTGGTGGAGATCCTCTCTCTCCCTCTCCCTCTGCCCCTCCCCCCCACTACTCACACGCGAGCTCTCTCTCTCAGCATGAATAAAGTAAGTAAGTAAGTAAGTAAGTAAGTAAATCAGGGTAGAAGAAGCAGGTTTGGAACTGAAGGGAAATCCCCTCATAACTGGCACAGCACCGGTATATGTATGCGTGAGTTTTTATCTGCCCCAGCTTTAAAAAATTTATTTATTTCTTCTTATTATTATTGATAATTAAAACTTTTTTCAATGCTTCCTCTTGTCCCTTAGTAAGATTTAAAAATCACATACCCTAAGATTCACTATTCAGTGGGTTTTAGTCTAATCACGGGAGTTGTGCGACCTTTACCACTATCTGATTCCAGAACATTTTCTTCCCCCTCAAAAGAAATCTATACCCGTTAGCTGTTGCTCCCCACTCCCCTCCTCGCCCAGCCCCTTGGCAACCATTGATGCACTTTCCAACCCGGAGCTGCCTCTCCTAGAGATTTGCTGTGAATGGGATCATATGCTCTCTGTGATCCTTTGGGACTGGCCTTTCTCACCCGGCGTGGGCTTCTCCCGGACCCTCCGAGTGGAAGTGTGAGTCAGTATTTCTCTCCTGTTCGCTGCCTCATAGCCTTCCGTGGGTGTCTATGCCCCATGCTGCTTTTCTACTCATCATGTAAGTCGTTTCCACTTTTATTACAAAGTAGAACTGCTATGAACATTCATGTACAAATTTTTGTGGGGACGTATGTTTTTGTTTTTGTGTTTGTTTTTACTTTTTATTTATTTTCAGTATAACAGTATTCATTATTTTTGCGCCACTCCCAGTGCTCCATACAATCCGTGTCCTCTCTAATACCCACCACCTGGTACCCCAACCTCCCACCCCCTGCCCCTTCACAACCCTCAGGTTGTTTTTCAGAGTCCATAGTGTCTCATGGTTCACCTGTGGGGACGTATGTTTTCATCTCTCTTCGGTCTCTACCTAGATGTGGAATTGCTTGGTCAGGTGGTAATTCTGTGCTTCTTCTTCTTCTTCTTCTTTTTTTTTTTTAAGATTTTATTTATTTATTTGACAGAGAGAGAGATCACAAGTAGGCAGAGAGGCAGGCAGAGAGAGAAGGGGAAGCAGGTTCCCTGCTGAGCAGAGAGCCCGATGTGGGACTCGATCCCAGGACCCTGAGACCATGACCTGAGCCCAAGGCAGAGGCTTAACCCACTGAGCCACCCAGGCATCCCTATGCTTCAGTTTTTGAGTAACTGCTAAACTGTTTTCCAAAGTGGCTGAGAAGTTTTGGTTCTCTTTTTCGGTTTATTTATTTATTTATTTATTTTACCATAACTCTGTATGGTTGCTAGGTTTCTTTGGCTCTTTTTCTGGATTATTGATGTTGCATTTTCCTGGCCGGGCAGGAGGGCATGGTAGAATGGAAATAGGCCAGGGGACTGGGGAGTGGGGGTCGACCTGATTTTGCAGAGCAACTGCTCCCTCTTCTGTTGTCAGAGTCAAGGGCGCTTTCTTTCATCGGCGATGCCATTTTCTGCCATATTCAGGGATGATGCCATCTTGCTGGGGCTGGGCCCTGACTTTTAGCTATTTTCTTCTCTCTCTGCCTCTTAGGTGTGCTGTGGACGTGAGCAATGGGTGGTTTGGTGTTCTCTCCTTGCTTATCTGTACAATTTTTAGGAACATGGGTGGAGAGAGTCTAATTTCAACAGCTGCCATCATCCTTTGGGATAGCCAAATGCATATTTTTGGATAGTGGAAAATGGCATAAGGAAAAAACAGGCAGAGAGATGATAGAGTAGATCAGGACTCTGCACAGACAGAAGGTAGTTATGAGTTAAATTGCGTCCCTTAAAGAGACGTGTTGTCATCCTCACCCCCAGTTAGTGGGAGTGTAAATGGGACTTTATTTGGAAGTAAGGTCTGTGTAGATGTAATCAAGTTAAGATAAGGTCATTACTGAATTAGGGGAGCTCTAACCCAACATGACTGGTGTCCTTATAAGAAGAGGGGATGACACACAGGTATACAGGGGGAACTCCAGGTGACAGTGGAGGCAGAGACTGGGGGACCCACCTATAAGCCAAGGGACATGAAGGATTTTCGGGGACCCCCAGAAACTATAATAAAGTATAGAACAGATTATTCCTTGAAGCCTTGAGAGAGAGCATGGCTTGGCTTAACCTCTTGATTTTGGGCTTCTGGCTCTAGAATCGTGAGTGCATCCGTTTCTTGCACAGAGCCAGAGTTTTAAACCACCCAGCTTATGGTTCCGGCAGCCCTAGCAAACTGATACAGGCATAGATGAAAGCCACTGGAAGGGTTCACATCCCAGGGAAGAGCTTTCCTGGGTGAGCACAGAGTAGGTACAAAATTTGGAAGATGGAATTTGGCCTGGCAGGCTCAAGAAGCCCAAAGGAGTCTGTGGTGAGACCTAACTAACCTTACTGGGTCGGTTATTTCTCAATAGACGCCTGAGTCAAAGTCATCATGGTGTACACAGTGAGTTTGCACAATGTTCTATGTTAGTGATGTCACAATAGAGCTGGGGAGGGGAGCGGCAGGGAGGCCGGAGGCAGCACTTGCAGGGAACAGATGGGGGACCCCAGCACCTGGCCACCAGCTTGGATGGGCACCTTGGGGACTTTGGATCTGATTCTGTAAGGGTAGAAGGCCATTTTCAGCAGGGAATGGGGCAATCTGATTCTCATGATGATTCGTCTAGCTTTTCAATGATGATTCGTCTAGATTTTCTTTTTAAAAAATTTTCCAATATTTTATTCACTTATTTGAGGGAGAGAGAACAAGTGGTGAGGAGGGACAGAGGGAGAAAGAAAGAGAGAGAAGCAGACTCCTCACTGAGCAGGAAGCTGATGTGGGGCTTGATCCTAGAACCCGGAGATGATGACTTGAGCTGAAGGCAGATGCTTAACCATCTGAGCCACCCGGGTGCCCTGGCTTTTCTTTTTTTCTTCTTCTTCTTCTTCCTCCTCCTCCTCTTCCTTCTTCTTCTTTTTTTCCTTCTTCCTCTTCTTCTTTTTAAGATTTATTCATCTTATTTTAGAGAGAGAAACAGCATGAGTGGGAGGGGCAGAGGGAAAGGGAGAGAAAATCTGAGTCGGACTCCCTACTGGGCGTGGAGCCCCACGTGGGGCTTGATCGCCTCCCAGTGGGATCACCCACCACCTGAGCCGAAACCAACAGAGGGAGGCTCAACCAACTGAGCCACCAGCAACCCCCCCTTTCTAGCTTTTCTGCAGAGAATAGCATTGATGAGACAAGAGTGGGAACAAGATGACCTGTGGAGGCCATGGAAACTGCCCAGGAAAGATGATGGGGGCAGGCAGGGCAGAGGCGGTGCGGGCATAACTGGAAAGTCAAGCCAACAACAACATTGCGTGTGTGGGGGGTGTTGGGTGCGCGAGAACCAGAGGAGTCAAACCTCGCTGCCAGATTTTCCTCCTGGGCCCCTGACACACCCGGGGACATGGAGGGGGCCGGGGAAGAAGGTGAATGCAAATTCCGTTGTAGACATGTGAAGTTTCAGAGGCTGATTAGACACCCAAGTGTATAAACAACTTCTGTTTTCTCTCCAAAGAGGATTTCAACACGCGCCCAGAATTTCCTAAACGCACACGCCCTATACTTTGCATAATGCAGACGAGTCATCTCTGGAATAGTCAGACATTCAAAACAGGTCTTCTAAAAACACTTGACCATCATGTTAGCCAAAGGAGAGGAGGACGCAGGGGTCAGGCCTGGCTCCGTGGCGAGCGGCGTGCGGCCTGGGAAGACAGACACAAATGGGCGAAGCGCTCCTGCGGCTTGTGAGTGCACTTCTGCAAAGACTGTATGCCTTTCATGGCACGTTTTCTAGCACAGCCCAGCTTCCTCCCAGGAGGAGGGAGTCGGAGGGATGTGAGTGTTCCCCGAGGGTCTGCATTATCCCCAGCAAGAAAGCAAGTGATGTTTCGTGCTCCCTCCCCGCAGCCCATGATCTGTGCCACCCCTTTGGAAAGAACTGTTTTATCTAGGGGGAGTACAGCGGTTGAGAGAGAGAGAGAGACCAGGAAAGCCGAGCACTATTTGCATTTTAGTAGGATTGATAGTCCTCGGCAGCTGTTCTCTAAGTGGTATTTGAGGCATTAAAGCTGCTGTGTGTGTTTTACTATTGAACTAGGCTCAGCGTGTAGAGAATTCCGCATACGGAGTCCCCTGCACCAAAGAGAGGCACTAAGAGAGTGGGAGAGGCAGGAGAGAAAGAGCATGAGTGTCCCTGCAAAGGTCGGGGGCCAGGATCCAGTGTCCTGGGAAGGACCGGTGGTGACTCACCAGTGGGGCAAGGAGAATTCGGAATGGTGCGCTAGTGGTACATTCCCAACCAATGACTGCAACCCTCTCTTTGGAGGAGGAAGGGAGCATGAGAATCAAGGGCTTCAGAAAACCAAAGACTTGAAATCATCATCACAGAAGGTGATATATAGAGAGAGGGCTGACTTGGGGACACACACAGATTGCCTGGTAGGTGGCACCCCCCCTCGCCCCACATGGAGGATATGCCTAGCTGAGATTTCTCTCTGGCTGTGCCCCACAGCATCTGCATGTAAGCAGGAGAGACAGGTATAAGTGTAAAAGGACAAAGGCTCAAGGGAATTCCAAATGTTGGCAAGGAGACTACAAGATTAGTTGAGGAACTAGTGAGTGTGGGTTGTTCTAATCATTAAAATGCCCATATTTTAGTGAACTCTAAACACTAAGTCTTATAGCGCAGGGTGGGGCTAGGCCAGTGGGACACTCACAGCACCCAGCCTGAGCACAGAGAAAGAGGGCCAGATACCGTGCATGAGCCATTTTAGAAGGGTCCCACGGTAGTGCATAGGCATAACTTGCTCTAGCTGCAAGGGATGCTGGGAATTTGTAGCTGTATGTACGCCGGCAACAGTGGGGAGACAGATTCAGCCATCAGCTTTAGTCCCAGCTGCAGGTGACTAGCTTGACCATGGAATCCAAATGCTACAAGGGGAGACAAGGGAGGGAGAAAGCCCCATGGGAGGTGGAAGAAGAAGAATGTCTTCCCACTGGAAAATAGTACTAGAAGGTTCGAAGACCAACCTCATTGCTGCTCAGGACTGCTGGGACACAGCAGCGGTTGGTGCAGGGAAATCCAAAGACATGGAGAGGCCATGAAGCAAGCTTCGGCAGATGCGAAATAGAGGTAAAGTCGTTGGCGCTGTGGCCGCAGCCGCAAACCAAGGTCTACCCCTCTCCCCCATCTATGAGGCAGAACCACCATGTGTTTATTAACACAGTTGTCCTTAGTCCCAGGAACAGACCGTGTCATCAAATTAAAAGCTCACAACACTGGGGCGCTGGGGTGGCTCAGTCAGTTAAGGGTCCAACTCATGATCTCAGGGTTGTGAATTCAAGCTCTGTACTGGGCTCCATGCTAGGTGTGGAGCCTACTTGAAAATAAAAGTAAAAAACAAACAAACAAACAAACAAACAAAAATGCTCACCACATTGAGAAAACATGGCACTTTTATAGCATAAATGAATTCACATTTAAGAACTCTTCAGATTTTAGTATACTTTTATGACATGCTTTATTATTGACATGAAGTCAAGTGACTTATGGCAAAATCCAGTGCAGTTACTAAAAACAATTCTTAGAAATGACTCCCTCTCATTCCTCTTATTTCCCTGTGAAGTGCACTGAACATGTGTGTCACAGATGGCGACACTGAGGCTCAGAGCAGCTGGGACTCAGACCCAGAGCCCTGTGAGGGTTTCAGGGCTCTGCCGAGCTGGGCGTGGGGTCAGGGCAATGGTTGAAGTGACTTGGGAGAGGCTCGATCTTGTGGATGGAGTGGGCAGCAGAGGGCAGGTAGAGAGAAATGTGCCTGCAGGCTGGGTGGGGTGCCCTCCATGGGGAGAAGCAATACTCCATTCGGTCAGGCCAGGCAGCAGAACCTAAGCCAGTGGAAGTGGACCTGTCACAAATGTCACCAAGCCCAGACAATGCCGTGAAATGATGGCCCATGAATATCACTATGCCAGGACATATATTACCCTATTATTAAAAAAAAAATTATTTTTATTTTGGGGAAAATCCTTACAAATCTAAGGATTTTAAAAAAGCAGGCACAATAAGACAGCAGTAAAACCAAAACTCAGTCTTTTCGACCCATCTACTGTGTCTTCCAGAAGAAGTATTCCCATGGTAACCCCAAGTAGAGTAGCTTTGTGAGCATTTATCAGGTGTCTATACTTCTTTAGGTAAATAGTGTTCTGATCTCTCAAGTAGATGTGGGCATGGAAAAAACTATGTTTTAAAGGCTAAAAAGTGTGTCACTGCTCACATTTGTATTCAAATGGACAAGAACACTGTTCTGGAATAACTTATTCCACGGGCAATACTTTCTATGCACATTTAATAATGGTGCAGAGAGGAACCATTAATAGTGAAAAGGAGACTGTAAGCCATTAATGGTTTTATGACTTCTGTGTATTACAGCCGTGGATACTTGTAAATTTGTGTGTGTGTGTGTGTATAGCTCATTAAATGTTCTACTGAATTGTAATATTCCATGTAGTATTATGTGGCCCTTGTTGTGTATATGCAGGTTTTAAAGTACAATCTCAGAGACAAATTAGAGGTCAGCTGAATTAAAACACAGGGAGGACATCTGCATTCTATCATATAAACTTTCTTCTTCTCAAAGGATATAATTCTCTGCATTCTTCCGAATGGAATTTTAAATTTCCTTTCTCAATTAAAACACTAAAGAACATTTTTGGCCTTGTTTGCAATTTACATTAAAAAAAGAATTCTGACAAATCAGCAAAAAAAAAAAAAAAAGAAAGAAAGAAAATAATAGAAAAGGAAAGAATGTGACAGTTACAACCATACTCTTTAATTCATCTAAATATCATTAATAGTTTTAATAAATACATTCTAATGGCAAAGTTTGGAAATAAACATTAAAACTTTTATACATGGGGCACCAGAGTGGTTTGGTTGGCAAAGTGTCCAACTCTTGATTTTGGCTCAAGTAGTGACCTCAAGGTTGTGAGATTGAATCCCCCACAACAGGCTCGCACTGGGCATAGAGCCTACTTCAGATTCTTTCCCTCTCCCTCTGCACTCTTCCCCTCAAAGAAAAAAAAAATAACGTTTACATGCAAGCATGTATTTGTACACTTTGTACTGTTTTTCAGCAAGAAACCTAAAGAAATACTGATTTGTTCATTACTTCAAATTTTGATTTAATTTTAAAGTAGGATTACATTCCGTAGTTCAAAACCCAAAAGTATATATCTAAAAGGCATAAAATGGAATGCTCCTTACACCATTATTTATAATACCTCAAAGCTAAAACAATCCAAATATCCAACAATAGCACATAGATAATGGTAGTGTGATATATTCGTGCAGTGGAGAATCATACAGCGATACAAATGAACTACTACTTACTCAGGCAGCAACGGGCATTTCCGCAAGCATCATGTGGAGGGAAAGAAGCCAGGTATAAAAGTATCTGGATGATTTGGTATGATTCTATTTCTGTAAAGTTCCAAAAGCAAAACTAACCTGTGGTGTTAGAAATATGATAGCGGTTGGGTCCTGGTATCAAGGTCATGTTCTCTCTCTCTCCTTCATATAAGTAAATAAAATCTTTTAAAAAGGTAGATGAATGAGAGTCGTTATTTTTGGGGAGGAGGGACAGGACAGTGTTTGGAAAAAAGCTTCACTTCAGGGGTGCAGGGCTATTTCCTGAACCGGCGGGTCGTTATCCTACTATGTCGTTAAAGGAAGAAGGGCTACTACTCCACGACTGAAAATGCGAGTGCTGCATTTATATATTTTACTGAATAGCTCCCCAAAGGGAAAAAAAAATCAGATTTCACAGAAAAAGAGAGGCTCATTGTGGTTTTGCCAATTACAGATTGTTGCTTGCACTCTGAATTGGACATGAGGCATCTGTATGGATGTACATGGTTGTATGAAGCCCGTCTTGTTCTGTAGCTGACAGAGTTTTCAGGTGAGCCTAATGGAGATCATTCAAACTCTTGGTTGGTCATCAGCTTTGCTAGTGTGCTGCTCAAAATCTGCTTACCGGCTTATGTATCAGAGACACTTACCAGCTTGGGCAGGTTAGAACAGCTTTCAGATATGCTAAGTGCCATGCAAGTGTTGCGATCATTGTAAAATTGTCCTTATTTTAGAATATATTTTTAATTATATATATTTTATAATATATATCATACAAATATATTTTATATTATAAAATTGTCCTTATTTTATAATATAAATATAAATATATATGTGTGTATTTTTAAAAGATTTTATTTATTTATTTGACGGACAGAGATCACAAGTAGGCAGAGAAGCTGGCAGAGCGAGAAAGGAGGAAGCAGGCTCTCTGCCGAGCAAAGAACCCGCCGCGGGACTTGATCCCAGGACCCTGAGCCTGAGCTGAAGGCAGAGGCTGAAGGCAGAGGTCTCAACCCACTGAGCCACCCAGGCGTCCCAATATAAATATATTTTTATATAAAATATAAAATTTATGTAAAATATAAGCTCTCATATTAATACACAGTGTTCTGGGATTTGGCAGCGCCCCTACTTGTGTAACCAATGATATTGCCACCCATGCAATGAAGTTACATGAAGATGCCCTCACCCCTAAAAGTCACCCCCACTCCTAATTCCCAGCTGTTGGCAACCCATGATTTGTTTTATTTCCCTTTAATTTTGCCTACTTCAGCATGTCATCTGCCTTTTGATTCTGGCTTCTTGCATCCAGCATAAGACATCTGAGATTCATTCCTGCCGTGTGTACATCAGCAGTTCATTCCTTTTGATAGCTGAGTTGTATTCCATTGTATTAATGTACCACAATGTGGTTATCAACTCATCCTAGTTGATGGACAATTAGGATATTTCCAGTGTTTGGTGGTTATGAATAAAGCAGCTTTAATCATTTGTATACAGATTTTTGTATAAAGGTAAGCTTTCATTTCATTTGGGTGATACATAGGAGTAAGACTGTTAGGTCATTTAGTAAGTGTATAACTTTACAAGAAACAGACAAACTCTTTTCCCAAGTGACTGCAGCATTTTGTTTTCCCACCAGCAATACATGAGAGCAACTCTTGCTCTGACCCTCACTATGAGTATTGTCTGATTCTTAAAATTTCAGCCATTCTAAGAGGTGTGTAGTGGTGTCTCATTGTGGTTTTGTTTGATTTTCTCCAGTGACAAATAATGTTGAACATCTTTCCATTTTTTGTATTGATCCAAGTTTCTGTCTGCTATGAGTTCTTCTACCTTGAAAACTTCCTTAAAAACTATTTCATGGGGCACCTGGGTGGCTCAGTGGGTTAAGCCGCTGCCTTCGGCTCAGGTTATGATCTCAGAGTCCTGGGATCGAGTCCCGCATCGGACTCTCTGCTCAGCAGGGAGCCTGCTTCCCTCTCTCTCTCTCTGCCTGCCTCTCTGTCTACTGTGATCTCTCTCTGTCAAATAAATAAATAAAATCTTTAAAAAAAAATAATGAAATACCTGTAATTATTTAAAAAAAAAACTATTTCATGTAATGTAGTTCTGTTAGTAATGAATTCCTTCAGTTTTTGTCAGAGAAAGTCTATTTCTCTTTAATTTTTGCAAGATATTTTCATTGGGTATAGCATTCAGAGGTGAGGGTTCTTGTTCTTTCTGCACTTTAATAAAAATGTTCCATTGTCCCTTGGCCTGCATAGTTTCTGATGAGAATCTACTGTAATTCTTATTTTCCTCTTGTGTATTTTTTTCCTTCTGGCCTCCAAGGTTCTTTCTCTCTTTTTAACTCTCTCTCTCTCTCTCTCTCTTTGAATTTGACTATTTGAATATGATGTATTTAGGTGGATGGTTTTGAGGTAGGGCAGTATTTATCTTGATTAGTATTCACCAAGCATCTTGAGTCTATAATTCATTTCTTTCATTATTTCTGTAAAAATCTCAGCCATTATCTCTTTAAATAGATTTTCTCTCCCTTTCTCATCCTCATCTTCTTCTGAGATTCATATCAAACAATATTAGGCTGTTTGATATTGCCTCATAGCTTTTGGATTATCCTCTCTCTCTCTCTTTTTTTTTCCTTGTTTGTGTTTTGGTTTGGGTAATTTCTGTTGACTTCTCTTCCAGTTGACTGATCCTTTCCTCTGTGGTGTCAAGTCTTAATGAGCCCATTCAGGCATACATCATTAGTTTTGACCAAGTTTGATTTATTCTGGCATTCCATTTGATTCTTCCTTATAGTTTATATTACTTTGCTGAAATTCTTCATCTGTTCATGCATATTGCCAGCTTTTTCATATCTTTAACATATTAATTGTATTCACTTAAAATTTCCTATCTGTACTCCCAACATCCAGTCATATCTAAATCTGCTTCTGTTCATTGCTCTGTCTCTTGAAAAGAGTTTTCTCTTTCTTGCCTTTTTATATTGCAATTTTATATCTTGCCTTTTTATATCTTGCAATTTCTAGTTGAAAGCCAGACACAGTGTGTTGCTCAGTAAAGGCTGAAGTAAGTGGTATTTTGCACTGAAGTAGGAATGGGAACATCTCCTACTAGGCTTTTAGGGTGGAAAGTTAAGTCAATATAAGCAAAAGTTGATCTGGGTTTGGGTTATCTTGTTGCTATGGTTACTTTCAGTGCACCACAGGCTTCGAAATCCTCTGGTTTTATCTTGTCCATAGATTGGGGCTGAGTGCAGAGTTTTTCTCATGTTCCTGTTATGTTCTCAGCTTTACTCTTTTCTTATGATCCCATGCCTCAAAGAGAGAGGGCACACGTAAGAAGCTAAGGACAGCGAGAGGCATGAAGAATTGGGGCCATCATCACACACTATCATAGGTGCCAATTTCTCAGAAATGTGTTTGTTTGAAATGCTTTAGAATCTTTTTTATTTAGGATAATTTGATGTTTGATGAGATGGTAAGTATGCAGCAGCATTTTAGAACTTGTTTATAAATAATATGACAACTGTACTGTTTAGAAACAGAGCTAGAAACAGCATAACTAATATTTACAAAGTACTCTTTCTTTTGCCAAACTCAAGCTGTGTGAAAAGATCCTATGGTACATGTTGTCACATTTTAGATAACCAGTTGGCTGTTCTTGAAATTTATGTAAGGAACTCTCATTTATTTGGTTTTAACAGGAGGTTCAGCCAGCGCATAGATATTGCCTTGGTCTTTTAGTGTATAATCTAAAACAATTCTGTAAGGACCACTTCATCAAGAAAGTCCAGACTCATTTTCAAGCCTGAAGTGCACAGTTTTATTTGCAATGATTACCATAATAATAGTTTTTTTATGCCTTCATAAAGACATGAATCCCACCATCTCTAATTTCTTCAGATAGATTTTCATTTCATTGGAAGCATCAGGTGGATGTTAAAGGTACCTGGAAGATATGGGAATTTAAAAATCTGTGGACCTTCATATTAATGAATTTCTTGATTTCCACAAATTAAGAATTTACCAGTCAGGACAGCTTTTATATAAAGACTTACAGTATTAAGGAGGGCACGTGTTATGATACATAACCACTATCAAGTGGACAGACTAAGAAATCATCCTAGAGTAAAGAGTGTTTATGCAACTCAAAATAAAATAAAATAAAATAAAGTCTTATGGTCAAAGTTTATTGGTATACAATAAATACCATAAATGTTACAATAAATGTTATAATACAATGGTATACAATAAATGTTATACAATAAATGTTACTTGGTATACAATACATACAATAAATGTTACAATAAATGTCAAGTGCTTGCTATACAATAAATGTTAATTACTTGATATATTTGAATTCTCCAACTGCACAGATATATTTACCTTCCTCTATGTAGTGTTAGCACAGTGTTTGCTTCTTGGTCCAAATTTTAGTTTTGAGCTTGATTTGGGTTTGATGAGAATTTCCATGACATACATGCTACTGCTTGAGGAAACAATTTTTTAATTATTCATGGAATTTAGTATACATTTACAAAAATTTGGGTAGGAACATCAAGAATAATCAGAGAAAACCTACTCAGGTTTAGTTCAAACTTTGGAAAAGATTTCAGGTCCAGGATGAGTCAAATATTCAGGATAAGTATAACTATAACAATGGTATCAGTGTTTATAATTGAGGATATGTGTTTAATACATGTGATTAATAGGGCAAGTTAGTATCATAAGGTTGGAAATATTGAGCAGAAATATGAAATGCTTGATATCTAATTTTATGGAATACACCAGAGGTTGCTGATGGATCAAAAATACAGCAGCTTGTCAGATATCCTGGAGGATTTACACTCTTAGAAAGGGAAAAAAGGCCATGATTAGCAAAAGATCTCTATGCCTTAAAAAGATTAAAAAACATAAAATAATTCATAGTACTTTAAGGACCAGCAAGGCTAAGTCAATAAAAAGGAATAAGCATCTATAAGAATTAGAGACAAGTAGAAAGCAGAAAAAATAATTTAAAAAGAAGGAAGGAAGGGAATAAAGAAAATTAATAGTTTGGGGCAATGGGTCATTTTCTGGGAATCTTGGGTAGAAGCTGTCTACTTCAAGTATTCATCAGCTTGGTTCAAAGTACTTGTGTTGCTGCTGTCAGTCATCAGACAGTTTATTTCATCTAGAGGTATTTTTAAGTCTTTTTTGAGATACCCAATGATATATAGTCCCAGTAGTCCTGTACTATCAAATCAATTTCAGTGACCTTCTTTTGCATAGGAAATAGATTCGTGGATTCAAGAATAAACTCTTGGTGGTTTCCTGACAGTATCTGTTAAGATGCCTTCATAAGATCCTTTCTAGGATTGCACCACAGAAGATTTCCAATTGGTGTCTTTTCCAGAATATGGAGTATCTAAGGTGAAGGAGTGAAGAGGTTCTAAAGGTGAAAGTTTTAAAAATCCACCTTGCAGGGGCGCCTGGGTGGCTCAGTGGGTTAAGCCGCTGCCTTTGGCTCAGGTCATGATCTCAGGGTCCTGGGATCGAGCCCCACATCAGGCTCTCCACTCGGCAGGGAGTCTGCTTCCTCCCTTCTCTTTCTCTGCCTGCCTCTCTGCCTACTTGTGATCTCTCTCTGTCAAATAAATAGATAAAATCTTTAAAAAAGGAGCTAAGACTCACAGGTGCATGGTCTTCTAGTTACTGTCTCATAAGTTTATAGTCTAGGAGTTCCAGAATGGGCTGACCTGATGGCCATTAGTGGTAAAATTCTTAGCCAGGGACGTCCAGGAGTTTCAGAGAACATAACCAATTAAAAAAAATTTTTTTTCTTAATTTAGAGCTTAGACTTATAACTTTTTATTTTCATTACTTTTATTGTATTATATTGATTTAGTATATCCTAGTCATACTTTTACAGTGATATATGTTATAAAATTAAATGTTTATATAAAATAATGTTCAGCTCCAACAAATCTATAAAAATGCAATAAATATTTAAAACATCAAAATTCTTGAGGAGAACACAGCACAACTTCTTTGACCTTGGCTGTAACAATTTTGTACTAGACAAGCCTCTGGAGGCAAGGGAAATAAGCAAAACTAAACTACTGGGATTTCATCAAGATAAAAAACTTCACAGTGAGGGAAACAATGAAACTAAAAGACGGAACATTTTTAAAAATGACATATCTCATAAAATGACATATCTCATTAGTCTCTAAATATATAAAGAACTTATCAAACCCAACACCCCAAAAGCAAATAATCCAGTTAAGAAGTGGGCGGAAGACATCAATAGACTTTTCTCCAAAGAAGACATCCAGATCACCAACAGACACATGAAAAAAATGCTCAGCCTCATTATGAGGGATATACAAATCAAAACTCTGATGAGATACCACCTCACACTGGTCAAAATGGCTAAGATTATCAACACAGGAAATATCAGATGTTGGTGAGTATGTGGAGAAAGGGGGAACACTCTTACACTGTTGGTGGGAATGCAAGCTGTGCAGCCAGTCTGGAAAACAGTATGGAATTTCCTCAAAAAGTTGAAAATAGAGCTACCCTACAACTGAGCCATTGCACTACTATATATTTACCCAAGGATACAAAAATACTGATTTGAAGAGGCACATTCTCCCTCCCCATGTTTATAGCAGCAATATCAACAATAGCCAAATTATGGAAAGAGCCCAAATGTCCAGTAACTGATGAATGGATAAGGAGATGTGGTATGTATGCACATCTATCTGTCTATGTATATATACATAGATATATAGCAATATTACTCAACCATGAAAAAGAATGAAATTTTGCCATTTGCAATAATGTGGATAGAAGTAGAGTATATTTTGATAGGCAAATTAAGTCAGAGAAAGACAAATACCATATGATTTTATTCATATGTAGAATTTAAGAAACAAATGAACATAGAGAATAGCAAATAAATAAATAAATAGGTAAATAAATAAAAGACAGAAGCAGGGGCGCCTGGGTGGCTCAGTGGGTTAAGCCGCTGCCTTCGGCTCAGGTCATGATCTCAGGGTCCTGGGATCGAGTCCCGCATCGGGCTCTCTGCTCAGCAGGGAGCCTGCTTCCTCCTCTCTCTCTGCCTGCCTCTCTACCTACTTGTGATCTCTCTCTGTCAAATAAATAAAATCTTAAAAAAAAAAAAAAGAAAAAGAAAAAAAAAAGACAGAAGCAAACCGTAAGAAACTCTTTTTTTTTTTTTTAAAGATTTTTTTATTTATTCATTTGACCGACAGAGATCACAGGTAAGCAGAGAGGCAGGTAGAGAGAGAGGAAGGGAAGCAGGTTCCCTGCTGAGCAGAGAGCCCGATGTGGGGCTTGCTGAAGGCAGAGGCTTTAACCCACTGAGCCACCCAGGCGCCCCAGAAACTTTTAATAATAGAGAACAAACTGAGGGTTGATGGAGGGGAGGTGAGCAGGGGATAGGCTTGATGGGTGATGGGTATTAAAAAGGGCACTTGTTGTAATGAGCACTGGATATTGTATGTAAGTTATGAATCACTAAATTCTACTCCTGAAATCAAAATTATACTATATGTTAACTAGGATTTAAATAAAAATTTGAAAAATATTTTTAAAATGATAATAATAAAAATCAACATAAATACAATGATGTTTAAATATAACACTATTCACCACCAAAGAGTTCAATGCAAAATAGATGCTGTTGATATTTTATATTCAGTTTCTCTTTATTTTTTATTCTCAGGCAAATATTTTCTTTTAAGACCAATGCTTTACCTGTTCCTCATAAAGACATTTAATTCATTGTTATTGCATATTTATTTACATTATCATTTATGACTGATTGTAAGTAATTAGCTATTATCTTTCTAAAATTTTAGCTTAGGAATCATTATTATATTTATTAGTGCAAAATACTCTTAATTTTGGGTGCCTGGGTGGCTCAGTGGGTTGAGCCGCTGCCTTAGGCTCAGGTCATGATCTCAGGGTCCTGGGATCGAGTCCCGCATTGGGCGCTCTGCTCAGCAGGGAGCCTGCTTCCTCCTCTCTCTCTCTGCCTGACTCTCTGCCTACTTGTGATCTCTCTCTGTCAAATAAATAAATAAAATCTTTTAAAAAAATACTCTTAATTTTTATTTATTTATTCATTCATTCATTCTTTTTTAAAAAGATATATTTATTTGACAGAGAGAGAGAGACAGAGAGAGAACACAAGCAGGGGGAGTGGGAGAGGAAGAAGCAGGTTTGCTGCTGAGAAGAGAGCCTGATGTGGGGTTTGAACCCAGGACCCTGGGATCATGACCTGAGCCAAAGGCAGACGCCCATCAACTGAGCCACCCAGCGCCCCAGAATACTCTCAATTTTTAAAATGTCATTATTTCTAATGGTGATTTTTAAAAAAAGATTTATGTAATTATTGAAGAGAGAGAGTGTATGAGTTGGGGGGAGGAGCAGAGGGAGTGGAGAAGCAGACACCTCGCTGAGTATGGCCCTCATGAGGGACTCAATTCCAAGACCCTGAGATCACCACGTAAGCCAAAACCAAGAGCTGGGTGCTTAACTGACTGATCTACCCAGGCACTCCACTTAGACTGTTTTTGAGTATTTGTCCTACTGAGTGTTTAGCGGATTAAAAAAAAACCAAACACCACAAAACTTCCATTTCCTATGTTGATGAGGTCTATGTAGCTCATTATTGTACCAGATAGTAAAACCTCCAGGGTTAATCCTCATCATCTTTGAGAATTTTTATAGAGGTCAATTGCACCACACTTATATTCATAGATTATTTTTCCCAACTGCTCAGTCAGAAGTCATGTCACTCAAAGAAATCAGAATCTAAATTCATGTCTGTCTTTAACTGATACGGATAATTTCTTAACTTGTTTTTAACAAGTGATCTTCCAAGGCATATGGAAAAGGAATAGAAAACGTTAGCAGGGTTCCTAAAGTATTGACAACGAACCAGTGCCCTGTAAATACTTCTATTTTGGCAATGGCCCACATAGTTATTGCCTAGAGAACTTAGTCTAATCCAATAAAATGACTCAAAAAACTAGATTATATAATTTTTAGAGAAACTACAGAAATTAAGATAATACCTGTTTATATCACTTGCAAAATGTCTGTCTACCAAAATGGCTGCAGACTGTAAGGTACATACTTTTTATTTTTTTTAGTATTTTCTTATCATTATGTTCTGTTGTAGCAAATGCCACCCATGTATGTATGAGACTCAAATCAAGAGTCAAACAAAATGTACCCTTGATTCTAATCATTATTTGAACTTAATAATCTATAAATTATATCACGAGTTGTAATCCCTCTTCCACTACCAGAACATGTTTTGTAACATGATGATTCTAACTCATGACCCTGAAATCAACCAAATACAACCATATTTGGTGCACAATGCAGGTGCCATATATGGTGATTCTAAAACCATTATATGGTGATTTCAAAGAAACACAATGTCATGTACACATTGGTAGGTTCTCCAAACCTCCCAAGAGAACTATTTTTCTTTAAATGTTCAAGTCTTTCATCCTATCTGCGTGAACAAATCCTAGTGCAACTATATTCACTGTAATTTTCTTTCTTGTTAGCAAGAATATGAGAAAATCCAAAGAATCTTCCTCTACTGGCACCGTACAGACTGGCCAGAATTGCCTTTTAAGTCAATAATGCATCCTACAGTAATAATAGACCCTCTCTGGTGTTGAATAGCAGTCTTCCTGGCAGCTTTCCAAGTCAGCATGGAACCCAAGAGATTAGTATTTGCTGAGATATTGTACCTTCAGGTTTTTTTTCTTACTAAAAGGCTATTCCTGTTAATTTCAGCTGCACTTACCAAGAGATAAATGACCTAAATTTTTCTCCATCTCTTCAAATGTATTTTGAGCCTTGTGTTCCTTGGCACATCACAGCTAAATGTCAAATGATCTCCACCAAGATCATGTCATCAGAGCCAGTGGCTTTGGCCACTTCCAGACTTCTGGGGATGATGGCAATCAGTAGAATTTCTGGGGGCATTAATTGGGCTACTGCCATGACAGTGCTCTTGGGGCTTCCCCAAAACAAAGCAGACTGCCCATCTTGGACCTAATAGTCACAAATTCAGGAGAAAGAAGGCTAGGAGTGGTAGCTTTTTTCCATATCCCCTCAGCTTTTAAACCACCACAACTGGAATGAAAAATAGCCAGACTGCCACAAAGAAGTACCTTCCTCCTCCTGCTGCCCCAATTTAAAGTTGTTGAGAGTTCTGCTGGTACCCCTACTTTTCCTGGAAACTGCAGTGAGTAGGAGCAATAAGATTTCAATTAAATGAGAGAACCTTACCAAGTTCTTTCATGACTGTCCCAGTACCTTTAACACTAGGGAGCAGAGATAGTATCCCCCGGGTGGGAAAAACTTGTCTAACAATTTGTGTAGATATATCGTTTCTTGCAGTGGCTTTTCTGTTTGAGAAGACTTCACCATCTAGAGAGTTTATAAGCCATCCCAAGCAATATTAATAGTCTTGTTACTTGGGTAACTGGATGTAGCCTATCTTTATGTGTCTGAAACTCCTCTGGGACATGGCTCAGACCCATTTGTATCCCACCTTCACAGTCGTCGTTGTTGTTGTTTTCTGGGTTATGATGGTAAAGATTAAGCATAAGCCCTCCACATCTCTAGCTACCAAGGAGAAATTTCCCCCATAAACTTATTCATGGTGGAAGCAGTGTTATTACATTTTGGTCAAACTTTATCTCATTTGTTGGGTGCAACCAAAGGGCCATCTTAGCTGCGTTAGGACCTATTGAAATTGACAGAACAACTTGATTTTAGCAAATGTTTCTTTTTTTCCTGAACCTGAGGCTAATATCCTATGTCTGAAACAGATTTTATCTATAAATATATTGATTTTCTTAAAAATAAGTCCTATCATAATAATAAATCATAAATAAGTCCAATTGTAATCAGAAATCATAAATAAGTCCTATATAATCATAAATCACAAATAAGTCTTATCAACAAGGACAAAAGTGCCACTTATTTTGTTTAATGATCTACCAGCACATTCCCTCCCCCTTCTTTATCATTATTCTCACTACGTGCCTTAACTTGTACCTTTCGACACCTGCTCTTGTCAAGGCTATTAGTTCCACCACTTGGGCTGACCCAGCCATGGGTGGAAGGTTATCCTCTTACAGTTTTATGTAGTCTCTGCCAAACCTCAATAGTATCGACGTTGATCAATTAAAAAGAACATTTGCTCCACATTCCCTAGGGAAACAACAACGTGACCTTCCTCTTGGACACTCAATTTTACAGTTGCTGTCATAGAGTCATGAGGCTCTTTTTCATCAAGTGGTGGAAGCAACACTGCAGGATTGAGATTGTATCAGTGACAGATGGTCATACAAGAGACCAACAAGAGTGATCAGTCATAGTTAATCTGCCTACTGAGCAATGCTGGATGTTGCTAGCTAGTAGACAGGATTGAACATAATCCACAAGCTGAAATTAGCGGTGACATCCACAGAAACATCTACCAGTTTTGCAACCATAGGGAGGAAAACACTAGCCATTAAATCTAGAGAAATACCTAAATAGGAAGTGATATTTCCCATGACGTTGAGCCAAAGCCTCCATCACATTGGTACCCTCCTGCCACCCCTTTTTTGTTTCAGCACAAGAAAATGTGTTGAAAGGACACAAAGTGATGATCATTTATTTATTTATTTGTTTGTTTGTTTTTGTATTCTGGTAGACCTGGGATGGGGGTCACCTACAATTTAGATTTTGGTTTTTTTTGTTTTTAATTTTTAATTTTTTATAAACATATATTTTTATCCCCAGGGGTACAGGTCCATGAATCGCCAGGTCCACACACCCCACAGCACTCACCAAAGCACATACCCTCCCCGATGTCCATAACGCCACCCCCCTTCTCCCAAGCCCACTCCCCGCAACAACCCTCAGTTTGTTTTGTGAGATTAAGAGTCACTTATGGTTTGTGTCCCTCCCAATCCCATCTTGTTTCATTGATTCTTCTCCTACCCACTTAAGCCCCCATGTTGCATCAGCACTTCCTCATATAAGGGAGATCATATGATATTTGTCTTTCTCCGCTTGAATTATTTCGCTAAACATGATACATTCTACTTCCATCCATGTTGTCGCAAATGGAAAGATTTCATTTCTTTTGATGGCTGCATAGTATTCCATTGTGTCTATATACCACATCTTCTTGATCCATTCATCTGTTGATGGACATCTAGGTTCTTTCCACAGTTTGGCTATTGTGGACATTGCTGCTATAAACATTCGGGTGCACGTGCCCCTTTGGATCACTACGTTTGTATCTTTAGGGTAAATACCCAATAGTGCAATTGCTGGGTCATAGGGTAGTTCTATTTTCAACATTTTGAGGAACCTCCATGCTGTTTTCCAGAATGGTTGCACCAGCTTGCATTCCCACCAGCAGTATAGGAGGGTTCCCCTTTCTCCGCATCCTCGCCAGCATCTGTCATTTCCTGACTTGTTGATTTTAGCCATTCTGACTGGTGTGAGGTGATATCTCATTGTGGTTTTGGTTTGTATTTCCCTGATGCCGAGTGATATGGAGCACTTTTTCATGTGTCTGTTGGCCATCTGGATGTCTTCTTTGCAGAAATGTCTGTTCATGTCCTCTGCCCATTTCTTGATTGGATTATTTGTTCTTTGGGTGTTGAGTTTGATTAAGTTCTTTATAGATTTTGGACACTAGTCCTTTATCTGATATGTTGTTTGCAAATATCTTCTCCCATTCTGTCAGTTGTCTTTTGATTTTGTGAACTGTTTCCTTTGCTGTGCAAAAGCTTTTGATCTTGATGAAATCCCAATAGTTCATTTTTGCCCTTGCTTCCCTTGCCTTTGGTGATGTTCCTAGGAAGATGTTGCTGTGGCTGAGGTCGAAGAGGTTGCTGCCTGTGTTCTCCTCAAGGATTTTGATGGATTCCTTTCTCACATTGAGGTCCTTCATCCATTTTGAGTCTATTTTTGTGTGTGGTGTAAGGAAATGGTCCAATTTCATTTTTCTGCATGTGGCTGTCCAATTTTCCCAACACCATTTATTGAAGAGGCTGTCTTTTTTCCATTGGACATTCTTTCCTGCTTTTCGAAGATTAGTTGACCATAGAGTTGAGGGTCTATTTCTGGGCTCTCTATTCTACTCCATTGATCTATGTGTCTGTTTTTGTGCCAGTACCATGCTGTCTTGATGATGACAGCTTTGTAATAGAGCTTGAAGTCCGGAATTGTGATGCCACCAACTTTGGCTTTCTTTTTCAATATCTCTTTGGCTATTCGAGGTCTTTTCTGGTTCCATATAAATTTTAGAATTATTTGTTCCATTTCATTGAAGAAGATGGATGGTACTTTGATAGGAATTGCATTAAATGTGTAGATTGCTTTAGGTAGCATAGACATTTTCACAATATTTATTCTTCCAATCCAGGGGCATGGAACATTTTTCCATTTCTCTGTGTCTTCCTCAATTTCTTTCATGAGTACTTTATAGTTTTCTGAGTATAGATTCTGTGCCTCTTTCGTTAGGTTTATTCCTAGGTATCTTATGGTTTTGGGTGCAATTGTAAATGGGATTGACTCCTTAATTTCTCTTTCTTCTGTCTTGTTGTTGGTGTAGAGAAATGCAACTGATTTCTGTGCATTGATTTTATATCCTGACACTTTACTGAATTCCTGTACAAGTTCTAGCAGTTTTGGAGTGGAGTCTTTTGGGTTTTCCACATATAGTATCATATCATCTGTGAAGAGTGATAATTTGACTTCTTCTTTGCTGATTTGGATGCCTTTAATTTCCTTTTGTTGTTTGATTACTGAGGCTAGGACTTCTAGTACTATGTTGAATAGCAGTGGTGATAATGGACATCCCTGCCGTGTTCCTGATCTTAGCGGAAAAGCTTTCAGTTTTTCTCCATTGAGAATGATATTTGCAGTAGGTTTTTCATAGATGGCTTTGATGATATTGAGGTATGTACCCTCTATCCCTACACTTTGAAGAGTTTTGATCAGGAGGGGATGCTGTACTTTGTCAAATGTTTTTTCAGCATCTATTGAGAGTATCGTATGGTTCTGGTTCTTTCTTTTATTGATGTGTTGTATCACATTGACTGATTTGCGGATGTTGAACCAACCTTGCAGCCCTTGAATAAATCCCACTTGGTCGTGGTGAATAATCCTTTTAATGTACTGTTGAATCCTATTGGCTAGTATTTTGGTGAGAATTTTCGCATCTGTGTTCATCAAGGATATTGGTCTATAGCTCTCTTTTTTGATGGGATCCTTGTCTGGTTTTGGGATCAAGGTGATGCTGGCCTCATAAAATGAGTTTGGAAGTTTTCATTTCATTTCTATTTTGTGGGACAGTTTCAGGAGAATAGGAATTAGTTCTTCCTTAAATTTTTGGTAGAATTCCCCCGGGAAGCCGTTTGGCCCTGGGCTTTTGTTTGTTTGGAGATTTTTAATGACTGTTTCAATCTCCTTACTGGTTATGGGTCTGTTCAGGCTTTCTATTTCGTCCTGGTTCAGTTGTGGTAGTTTATATGTTTCTAGGAATGCATCCATTTCTTCCAGATTGTCAAATTTGTTGGCGTAGAGTTGCTCATAGTATGTTCTTATAATAGTTCGTATTTCTTTGGTGTTAGTTGTGATCTCTCCTCTTTCATTCATGATTTTATTTATTTGGGTCCTTTCTCTTTTCTTTTTGATAAGTCGGGCCAGGGGTTTATCAATTTTATTAATTCTTTCAAAGAACCAGCTCCTAGTTTCGTTGATTTGTTCTATTGTTTTTTTGGTTTCTATTTCATTGATTTCTGCTCTGATCTTTATGATTTCTCTTCTCCTGCTGGGCTTAGGGTTTCTTTCTTGTTCTTTCTCCAGCTCCTTTAGGTGTAGGGTTAGGTTGTGTACCTGAGACCTTTCTTGTTTCTTGAGAAAGGCTTGTACCGCTATATATTTTCCTCTCAGGACTGCCTTTGTTGTGTCCCACAGATTTTGAACCGTTGTATTTTCATTATCATTTGTTTCCATGATTTTTTTCAATTCTTCTTTAATTTCCCGGTTGACCCATTCATTCTTTAGAAGGATGCTGTTTAGTCTCCATGTATTTGGGCTCTTTCCAAACTTCCTCTTGTGGTTGAGTTCTAGCTTCAGAGCATTGTGGTCTGAAAATATGCAGGGAATGATCCCAAACTTTTGATATGGGCTGAGTCCTGATTTAGGACCGAGGATGTGATCTATTCTGGAGAATGTTCCATGTGCACTAGAGAAGAATGTGTATTCTGTTGCTTTGGGATGAAATGTTCTGAATATATATGTGATGTCCATCTGGTCCCGTGTGTCATTTAAGGCCTTTATTTCCTTGCTCATCTTTTGCTTGGATGATCTGTCCATTTCAGTGAGGGGAGTGTTAAAGCCCCCTACTATTATTGTATTATTGTTGATGTGTTTCTTTGATTTTGTTATTAATTGGTTTATATAGTTGGCTGCTCCCACGTTGGGGGCATAGATATTTAAAATTGTTAGATCTTCTTGTTGGACAGACCCTTTGAGTATGATATAGTGTCCTTCCTCATCTCTTATTATAGTCTTTGGCTTAAAATCTAATTGATCTGATATAAGGATTGCCACTCCTGCTTTCTTCTGATGTCCATTAGCATGGTAAATTCTTTTCCATCCCCTCACTTTAAATCTGGAGGTGTCTTCGGGCTTAAAATGAGTTTCTTGGAGGCAACATATAGATGGGTTTTGTTTTTTTATCCATTCTGATACCCTGTGTCTTTTGATTGGGGCATTTAGCCCATTCACATTCAGGGTAACTATTGAGAGATATGAATTTAGTGCCATTGTATTGCCTGTAAGGTGACTGTTACTGTATATTGTCTCTGTTTCTTTCTGATCCACCATCTGTAGGCTCTCTCTTTGCTTAGAGGACCCCTTTCAATATTTCCTGTAGAGCTGGTTTGGTGTTTGCAAATTCTTTCAGTTTTTGTTTGTCCTGGAAGCTTTTAATCTCTCCTTCTATTTTCAATGATAGCCTAGCTGGATATAGTATTCTTGGCTGCATGTTTTTCTCGTTTAGTGCTCTGAAAGTATCATGCCAGCTCTTTCTGGCCTGCCAGGTCTCTGTGGATAAGTCAGCTGCCAATCTAATATTTTTACCATTGTATGTTACAGACTTCTTTTCCCGGGCTGCTTTCAGGATTTTCTCTTTGTGACTGAGACTTGTAAATTTTACTATTAGGTGACGGGTTGTGGGCCTATTCTTATTGATTTTGAGGGGCATTCTCTGAACCGCCTGAATTTTGATGCTCGTTCCCTTTGCCATATTGTGGAAATCTCCCCAATAATTCTCTTCAGTATACCTTCTGCTCCCCTCTCTCTTTCTTCTTCTTCTGGAATCCCAATTATTCTAATGTTGTTTCGTCTTATGGTGTCACTTATCTCTCGAATTCTCCCTTTGTGGTCCAGTAGCTGTTTGTCCCTCTTTTGCTCAACTTCTTTATTCTCTGTCATTTGGTCTTCTATATCGCTGATTCTTTCTTCTGCCTCATTTATCCTAGCAGTGAGAGCCTCCATTTTTGGTTGCACCTCATTAATAGCTTTTTTGATTTCACCTTGGTTAGATTTTAGTTCTTTCATTTCTCCAGAAAGGGCTTTTATATCTCCCGAGAGGGTTTCTCTAATATCTTACATGCCTTTTTCGAGCCCGGCTAGAACCTTGAGAATTGTCATTCTGAACTCTAGATCTGACATATTACCATGTCTGTATTGATTAGGTCCCTAGCCTTCGGTACTGCTTCTTGTTCTTTTTTTTTGTGGTGAATTTTTCTGTCTTGTCATTTTGTCCAGATAAGAGTATATGAAGGAGCAAGTAAAATACTAAAAGGGTGGCAATAACCCCAGGAAAATATGCTTTAACCAAATCAGAAGGATCTCAAATCGTGAGGGAGGAGAAAGGGGATAAAAAGAGATTCAAAAAGAAAGAAAGAAAAAGAAAGAAAAAAAAAGAAAAGAATTAAAAAAAGAAAATGAATAACGAAAAGTATAAAAAAGAAAATATATATATATTAGATAAACTAGTTAAAAAACGTTAAAAAAGAAAATTTTAGCAGAAGAAGAGAAAAAAAATGAAAAAGAAAAAAATTAAATTAACTGCAAGACTAAAAAATTACAGGGAGGAAGCCATAAGTTCCGTGCTTTGCTTTCTCCTCCTCTGGAATTCTGCTGCTCTCCTTGGTATTGAAATCGCACTCCTTGGTTGGTGAACTTGGTCTTGGCTGGATTTCTTGTTGATCTTCTGGGGGAGGGGCCTGGTGTAGTGATTCTCGAGTGTCTTTGCCCCAGGCGGAATTGCACTGCCCTTACCAAGGGCCGGGCTGAGTAATCTGCTCGGGTTTGCTTTCAGGAGCTTTTATCCCTGAGCGCTTTCCGTAGAGTTCCGGAGGGCGGGAATACAAATGGCGGCCTCCTGGTCTCCGGCCTGGAGGAGCCGAGAGCCCGGGGCCCCACTCCTCAGTGTGCCCTCAGAGAACATCGCCCAGTAACTCCCGTCTGCCTGACCTCTGGCCGAGCTCCGAGCTCACCGAGCCTGCGACTTCTTCAAGGTAACTCCGAGCTGTGATCTTACTGTCGGCTCTGTCTCTGTAGCTGGCTTTTCCATTCTAATTCCCGCAAGCTCTTTGACACTCAGACACCCCCGATCCTTCTGTGACCCTGCGGGACCTGAGGCCATGCTGCCCCGCGTGGGCTTCGCCCCGGTTTAGCCTCTGGAGCATGACCCTCAGCGGAACAGACTTTTAAAAGTCCTGATTTTGTGCTCCATTGCTCCGCCGATTGCCGGGAGCCGGCCCCTCCCCCTGGGGTCTATCTTCCCGTCACTTTGGATTCACTTCTCCGCTGGTCCTACCTTTCAGAAAGTGGTTGTTTTTCTGTTTCTAGAATTGCTGTTCTTCTCTTTGATGGGCCGATGGATTTGCAGGTGTTTGCAATCTTTAGATAAGCTATCTAGCTGATCTCCTGCTAGCTGGAGTAGTCTCAGCCTGCTACTTCTCCGCCATCTTGACTCCTCCCCCTACAATTTAGATTTTGAAGTGACAAAGCCTATTACAGCTTCTTATGTAAATTCAGGTGACCTGTTTTTGGTAATTTCTTGAAGGATTTCAATTAGTCTGAAAGAGTTGGGAACTCATTGTCTGTAATACCTCTTAAGTTCTGCTAATCCTATCAAGTCCCATCTGGTTGTTGGGTTTGGATGTGGCTGGATCTGTGTAATTCAATTTTGGGGTAGAGTACACTCTTTGATGGAGAGGTCACCTCCTAACTAATGTACTATCTCTTGGCAAAATCATAACTTTTCCTTCAGGCTTTACCATATTCAGCCACATGTTCTTCCAGGTAGTAGATGGAATTCTTGTTTTCCAGGAGAGGTAAATATGAGGTAAGGTCTTTTATATTGAATGAAATCTTAACCTTTTAAGAGTGTTGCCTTTTAAAATTTATTATTTAAAGGCTGGAAGGAAAATAAAGGTGCCTGTGTGAATCCCCATGTCATTATTGACTAAAAATATTGTTAGTTATTCCAAATAAAGGAAAACTAAACAATCTTTATTTACAAAAATGCTAATGAAGGTTAGTGAGGCCAGGACAATGACTATTTACTTATAAATAGTGGAACTGGAGAGAGAAGAACATTAGCATTATGGACTTCTGGAAACCTAGGAATAACTCCATGAATGGCTCTTAGGTCTTGCACAGACTGATATCCATTTCTCCTAGGTTTGTAAGGAGGCTGTGCTTAGATTTGTACAAGGAATTTGTTGTGGTTGTTCTGTTCTATGGCTGGTTTATTCCTTGAATAACTTCTGATTTCAGAGGGTATTAAAATGGCATATACAGTGACCTAGAAGGATCTACTGTGCCCCTCATAGTCCTTCCATCAATAGAGCTTTTGCTCATAGATTGTCATGTGCCAGTTGGAGTAAGGGATCTAAAGTTCCAAGTGTCATTGCCAAGGCAGTTGAAGAAAGTCAAGTGCAGAAATAATAAGCTGTGAAATTGTGTTTCTGGAGGTTTTTTATTTTCTAAGAACAGTCTTTCTGGTGCACACTTAATCTGACAGCCACATTTATATAAAAGGCTTGTGCCAGGTAGTTGACAGGCATGGAAGCACAAAGGATAATCAGTCTTGTTCTTCTGTTGGTCCTAATGTGGTAGTCAAAGTCTCAATATGTGTAGAAAAGGAAGTGGGTTGGAATGCCTACTGTAACACATCAATTTCTCTGAGTGACTGGTTGTTTTATTGCAGTGGGGCTCAGGATAGAAAGGGTAGCACTTGTGTCAACTAGGAATTAGCCTTTTTGTCTCTTTTATGTTTACAGATGTGGTAGGCAGGGTCCTAATAATGCCTTCCTGCCCCAGGAGTCCTGTCAGTGGCTATTCAATCAAACATTAATCTAGCTGCTGCCAAGAAGGGATTTTGTAGTTGTAATGAAAGTTCCAGGTCAGGTGACATTAAGATTCAGAAATTCTCTCTGTGCATCTAGTCTATTCATGAGTCCTTAAAAGCAGAGGACTTTTTCCATCTGAGAGGAGGAAGGTAGACTAGGAAGGTAAAAGGGAAAGTCAGAGAAATTCTTAGAATGAGAAGGAACCCAGGTGCCCTTGTGGGTGGGAAGGAGAGGTCACATGTGAAGGAATGTGGCAGCCCCTGGTCCCTGGCCCCTGGCTGACAACCAGACCAGAAACCAGGACCTCAGTTTCCCACCACTGCATGGAGCTGAATTCTGTCAACTTTCTGAATAAGCTCCAAAGTAGATTCTTTTCCTGAGTCTTTAGCTAAAGACCTAGTCTGGCTATCAACATGGTTTCAGCCTTGTGAGATCCTGAGCAGAGAGCCCAGTTGAGCCAACTGCCTTCTGACCTACAGAACTCTGGAACAGCAAATGGATGTTGTTTTAAGCTGCTAAGTTTTTATGCATCAAAAGGAAATTAACACAATAATTTCTTTTTCTGAAAGAGGAAACGGGAGCATAGCTCTGCAGTTTTATGGCCTTTGGAACTGAGTCCCTGAACCTCTATTGGGTGCAATTAGCATTTTTGCTTTCAAGATGAGCCTGGTGTGGCAGTATAAACCTGATATTTTGCCCCACCTCCACTATGACATGTCACAGTCAGAAAGAACTGCACATAATTCACACTGAGATAAATTTAAAAAAAGGCAGGGTCTCCACATCTTATCCTAGTTCCCCCAAATAAATAAAATATCAAGCACTTCCCAGAAAACTATTGGGATGTTTATGAATATAACAATCAGTGAGAAACGTGTGAGCACATTACTGATTTCTCACTAGGAACAGACAATGGTATATGTGGCAGCCTTGGCAATACTGCAAGAGAAGTGTGTGTGTGTGTGTGTGGTTTTTGTTGTTGTCATTCTTTTAAACACTTGTGCTTTATATTAAACCAGTAAATGCTTCTGAAGTCTGATCCCCTTGTTCTTTGCCCATAAACTTGGCCTTTTCTTTCCCAGACAGTTTTGCCTTTGAGTCTTCCTTTGATGCTGGACACATTCTTTTCTTTCAAAGTCCCTGCAGTTGGCAGTATCTCTATCTTTTTCACTGTTTAAGACTTTATTCTGGGTTAACTGAGAACCAGAATTCTCACATGTCTTATCACCTCTGGGGGTCATGTTTGGTATGAGCTCCCTAAATTAAAGGGCCCTGGATTTCTTTCCTTTTCCATATTCTTCATCTCTCTGATAAGTGCTCTCTGATAACACCCTGCTCTATTTTGCAGGTCCTCTAAGATCACAGTGCACCCAATTTCTTCTTATCAGTTCAGCAACTTGGGGACTAAATGCTATCATGAATTTCCTTAAGTACTGAAATATAATTCATATATGAGACAATATATCCTTAAATTTAAAATGCATGATTAAATGTGTGTTAGTATATTCACACAGTTGTGCTTCTATCAGCACAATCAATTTTAGAATGTTTTCATTGTTTCAAAAAGAAGCTGCATCCCTTAGCCATTACCCCTCCTGCAGCCCTCAGTAGCCATAACTTCTATCTATAAAGATTTGCCTATTCTGGACATTTCACATAAAATTGTACATTATGTGGTCCCTTGTGACTGGCTTCTTTCACTTGGCATAACATTGTCAAGGTTCATCCATATTGTAACATGTGTAGTACTTAATTTATTCTTCTTGCCAAAAAATTCCATTGTACAAATTTACCACATCTCATTTGTCCACTCAACAGTTGGTAGACATTTAAGTTGTTCCACTTTTTGACTATTATGAATGATGCTGCTATGAATATCAGTGTACAAGTGTTTGTGTAAACATATGTTTTTATTTCTCTTGGGTATACACTTAGGAGTGGAATAATGGGGTCATACAACAACTATCTAGGGAACTGCCAGACTGTTCTCCAAAGTGCCTGCACTATTTACATCCTCACCAGTAGTGTGTTAGGTTATGAAACTGGGAATTGTGAATCTTCCAACTCTTATCTTTTTCGAGAATTTTTTCATTATTTTGGGTCTCTTGAATTTCCTTAAGAATTTTAGAATCAGTTTGTAATTTCTGAAAATAAGTCAGCTGAGCTTTTCCTAGGAATTGTATTGATTTTACAGATCAGTCTGGAGATTGCCATGTTAACAGTATTAAGTCTTTCAACCCATGAATATGGGAAGTTTTTCCATTTCTCCAGCTCTTCTTTGATTTTTTTCAACAATGTTTTATAGTTTCCAGAATACAAGTTATGCATTTTTTGGTTAAATGTATCATTAACTATTTTTTATAACTTTTGAGGCTCTTATAGATGGAATTGTTTTCCTAATTTCATTTTTGGATTATTCATTGATGGTATATAGAAATACAATTGATTTTTGCATATTGATTTTGAGTCTTGAAACTTTGCTGAACTCATTTATTATTAATTCTAATAGTAATAATATTAATTTTTTTCATGAACTCCTTAGTATTTTCTATATACAATATCATCATCTATAAATAGTTTCATTTCTTCCTTTTAATTTTGTTGCTTTTTATTTCATTTTCATGTTCAATTTTCTTGGCTAGAACCACAATACAAGGCTGAATAGAAGTGACAAGAAAAGACGTCTTATTTCTGATCTTAGGGTGAAAACATTCAGTCTCTTCCCACTTTGTATGCCCTTTATGGGATTTAGGAAGTTCCTTTCTATTCCTAGTTCTTAGAGCATTCTATTTTTTTTTAAACCATGAAAGGGTGTTGGAACTTTCAGAATGCTTTTTCTACATCTATTACCATTATCATATGTTTTGTCATTTATTCTACTAATTAGGTTTATTATAACAATTAATCATTGAATATTAAACCAACATTGCATTTCTGTGATAAATCCTGCTTTCTCATGGTGTGTAATTCTTTCTATACATTGCTTGATTCCATTTACTAGTATTTTGTTGAGGATTTTTGCATGTATACTCATAAAAGATACTGGTCTGTGTTTTCTTTTCTTCTGATAGCTTTGGCTAATACTAATCTCATAGAATGAGTTGGAAAGTATATCCTACTCTTCTATTTTTTGGAGGATGTATGAAAGTTCAGACCCCATTAAATGATAGAGTTCACTAGTAAAACCATCTGGTCCTGGGTTTTTCTCTGTGGGAAGTATTTATTTTTCTCAATTACTAATTCAATTTGAAGAAAAGAAAATTGAATGTATGTGTGTGTGTATATATATGTATACATATACGTGTATATATACATATATACATATATATATGTGTATACATACATATATATGTATACATATATATATATATTTTTTCCCCTTGAGTCAAGTTTATTTGAAAGACCCAAGTTTGGGTCTTTCTAGGAATTTTCCATTTCATCTAAGTTATCTAAATTGTTGGTTGCACACAAGTTTTTAATAATTTTCCCTCATGATTTTTTAAAAATTTAGGTACAATGGTAGTAAAGATTTCACTTCTGATTTTAATAATTCTGTTCTTTTTTATTAAATTTAGATTGGTCAATTTTGTTGATCTTTTGAAAGAACCAACTTTTGGTTGTATTGATTTTCTCTATAATTTTTCTGTTCTATATTTCATCAAATTTTTCTCTAATTCTTATTCTTTCCTTCCTTCTGCTTGCTTTGGGTGATTTTTCTCTTCTTTTCCAGTGTCTTCAGGTGGAAAATTAAGGTTATTGAGTTGAATTTCCTTTTCTTTTCTTTTTCTAACATAGGTGTTTACAATTTTAAATTCCCACTAAAGCACTGGTATCTTGCACCTTATAAGTATATGCTTGAGTTTTCTCAAGTTTATGCAGCCTGAATTTTATTTATTTTTTATGGTAGTAAAATATACATAACATTTCTCTTTTTAACCATGTTAAGTATTATACCCAACTCTTGCATAAATAACTGAAAAGTTAACCATATCTTACATCTCCAACATTTTCTGAATGGATTGAAACTTTGATTCAATCTCTTTTAACCAAGGTAACTTCATGTATATCCCTGAGCGGTTTCCTATCAATTTCTTTAGCACACTTAAGGGTTTCTAAATACCAAAAGCATTATAACTTTTGGGGTGTTCTTAGGATTACATCTTGCTTTATATAACTGTGATTTTCTTCCAAAGTAATGACATAATTAGCCATCAGGGAAATTCAAATCAAAACCACATTGAGATACCACCT
>NC_081569.1:19609328-19615572 GCF_022355385.1 Mustela nigripes
TATATATATATATATATATATATATATATATATACGAGCCTTCATGTTTTACAGAATTAGGACCAAATTATATATACTGAGGAGGTAGCAAACTTTAAAAATAAAATAGCCCCTGATTCAGGGTGTGTAATGTAATGTAGTGTAATATTTGAAGACATGAAAGGAAGAAAACTATGCTGCTATTAGGGCTGCTTATAAAATAATTCTGAGAAACATTACTTCTCTAAAGTCCTAGATTTGGTGATGGACACAATAAGGCTGTAGAATGAATACTTTCAAAGTTTCAGTGGCTTGCAGCAGCAAGCATTGACTCTATGCATGGCTCTCTGGGTCACTGGACTTGGCCGATCTGGGCAGGGTTTGACTGAGCTCATGCCCCAAGGGCCTCTTATCTTCTGACCAGCAGTGCTTTGGACATATTCTTCTCAAGCTGAATGGGCAGCACCCATGAGCTGAGCCAAACTGCACATGCTCATTCAAAGCCTTTGCCTTTGCTCATAATCCAAATAACCAAAGATGACAAGGTTGCTTTTTCATCACTGTTAAGAGCTACAGTTTTGGTGAGAAATGGGGGAGTAGGGTTTGAGCTCGTAACAACTTTTAGCAAAGGGCCTGCCTTAACCCAGGGCAGTTTTTGATCCTTTCTCTCCTTGAAGTAGGGACCAGCTCCACTCTTTCCATGTCTGCATCTCTGGCCTCCTTCATAGAAGAGTCTGATTCACCATGGGAAGTAGGCATTTGGTGTCAAATAGATTTATGTTCTGGAGGCATTTTCCTTCCCAAATAGCCTTACCTCATCAGAACTCAGAAGGGACCTGGCTCAAGAGCTCCCAGTATTGATGACCCTAGCCAATATTTTAGACACATCGTTTCCTTGCATCAGCAATGGCAGCTTCATCCCCACTTTATAGGAAATGAACGTGGTTGCAATTAACGTCCATAAATCACACTTGCCTGGAGCAGACTTCTTTTTTTGATTCCTCAGTACATTGTGGGCTCATCAAAAGGGCTCAGCTAAGACTTGTTAAGTCAGTTTCACGGTGGCCAACCACACTCAAAAGGGGGCAGCGCACTGTGACCCTGAACACACAGTGGGAGGGCCCTCCCCCATAGTGCTCTGTCCTGTGGACCCCACCAGGTTGTGCTTCTGGCTTCACTTCCCAGGATAACCTCTTCTCTTGTTATTCCCCAGTGTCAGGAGGCTAGATGGACATGGTACAGCCCTGTGGCTCTTCCAAGTTCCTCCATATAATCTGTGTTCCCATTCCAAGCACAGGAGTCCTGAAAACACATGGACGGGGCTGGGTGTCCCAGGCTCACAGACCCCATAGATGGCTCCAAACGTGGGGAAGGTGTTAGTGGGAAGAGGTGGGCAGAGCTGGCTGTGGGTTGCAGCACCACGTAGGCTAGGTCCTGGCCTGCCCATGGAGAAATAGAATGGAGTCCCGGCCTTATCCCAAACATAACAGCCAGCATCGAATGGTGGCACTTCTTACAGTTTAACCTTACAGGCAGAGCTGAGCTCCCATCTATCTGGCAAACTGGCCAAGCCTCTTCCATGGTGGCCTGGGGGCCTCCTCCCTCCCCTGCGGTGAGTACTTATCTCTGTTGCACATGAAGGGGCAGAATTCTGGAGACCCCATCCTTGGGGGTATCAGCAGCCAAGCACCAGAGGGGCTGGGTGTGGCCAGCCTGGAGTAGCCAGGAGCAGAAAGTACTCTCCATGCAGCTGCGGGGGGCGGTGTCCAGGTTGGACCCTAACCACTGAGCCCGTAATGGAACACCCATTGCATAATTTTGCCTAAATTTATTGAGGTTGTGCTTTTCCTTCCCACCCTTCTATCTTTGTGTCCTACTTTCCTGGTTTGCTTCGGGTTCTTTTAAAAACCCCGAAACTCCCCACCCCCACCCCATCATGCCAGACATATTAAAACGTCCCCACCTCCAAAAGCAAATGCAACTTTTATCTCACTATATATCAGTAGAATTGTAATTGACTATTTGACATTAAAAATGCATCTTACAGATATTTAACTAAAATAATGTTGATCCTGCGTTTTCTTTCAAAGGTTGGAATCGATACTCTCCCCTCTGACTCCCTCCTCAGGCTGCAGGCCCTTGGAAATTTGGTACTTGTACTTAGTCTGCTGGGCCCTCCAGTGGGACTTGAAATGCACTGTCATCCGGACTTGGAGAAGAGCTGACATTGGTGATTCCAGGCTCTGTCACAGAATCCTGGGGTACTCCGAAGGCAGTTTTCCAGAGAACTGAGTCCCATGGGAGTCTGTCGTCGCAGTGTTCCTCCAACTGAAAGTTTACTTATTCAGCAATCAGAATTCATTCACGTTGTATGCCATTCTCATGCCAATGTTTGTCTTGCTTCTGACACTGTCCCTGAATCAGGATTCCAGAGTAAAGCAGGCCGGATATGTCAAGTCTCATCCCCACGTAGCTGACCTCCTGCCGGCCAGATGGGCTGAGGACAGTACAGCTAGTCTTTCAGTGTCACGTCCAAGTTACCTGTGTCCCCTGCAAGACTGGGCTTCCCAGGGGGATCTCCCACCTGAGTGTTACGGGTGCCAGGATGCCAATCTTGAAGGACAGGTGGAAAAAGCAGAAGCCAGGCAGGAAAAAGGAGAGGTAGAAGGGACAGATAGAAGGGGCACAGGGCCATCCCAGGATGGCTTGCAACATTTACAGCTTGCTCTTGGGGCCTGCCCATGGGGTGGCCATGGCTGCAGGAGGCTGGGGACAGAGGTTGCAGATGTAAAAGGCGCTAAACCCATCGTCAGTCTGCATGGGCAGCGTTAGAGAACTGCAGGCCTTCTGAAAACAAGGCAGGGAAGTCGCACTTCAGGGAGCACATAGCTTTTATACACAGGATGAGCAGAGAAACTGTTGGGCTGGACTCTTCAATGACTATTGGCAAATGGCAAATGCACTGTATTTATAGTGGAGATGATTATGGAAAAAAAAAGTGCATGATTAAACCATGGATTTCGTGTTTCTCTTTCCTGATTCCTTTCAGCCGCTCTTGTGGCACCATTCCAGGACCATGCTCCTCTGTGACAATAGCACACGGGGAGGTAGACTTGTGACAGGTGGTCTGTAATGGCAAACACTTGGAGTACTCTGCAGCAGTGTCATTTGTCATAGTTAAGGGCGAGTGAGACGGGTCTTGACTCGGGGTGATGGTGCCCACAGAGACACTTGTTCATAGGAGAGCCCAAATTCTCACTTTAATATGGCAAAAAGTTAAGAAACAAACCAAACCAATCTTTTCTGCAATGACTCTGTCACTTAACACACAAAGGCATGTATTTCTTTGGCACAGAAATCACAATGTATTTTTGGCTAAAATAGGATTTTCTGTTATTCTAATTCTATATCACCTTTTTTTTTTTTTTTTTTTTTTGAGATTCCATGATTACTTAGGCATAACGAACGGAAACAAGGTGATGATATTAAAAAGGAGAGTGCAGGGGCGTCTGCGTGGCTCAGTCAGTTAAGCATCTGCCGTCAGCTCAGGTCATGATCCCAGGGTCCTGAGATGGAGCTCCGTGTCTAGCTCCCTGCTCAGCGGGGAGTCTGCTTCTCCCTCTCCCTCTGCCCCTCCCCACTTTTGTTCCCTCTCTCTCACTCACTTTCTCTCAAATAAATAAATAAAATCTTTTTTTAAAAAAAAGGAAAGTGCAGTAAAACGTTTGCTTTGTACAAAGTGCTCACATTAAGTTGTTTAAAGAATTTATATATATATATATATTTATATATACATATATATTTTTAAAGATTTTGTTTATTTATTTGAGATACAGAAAGCATGAGCAAGGGGAAGGGATAGAAGGAGAAGCAGACTCTTTACTGAGCAGGGATCCCAATACAGGATTCGATCCCAGAACCCTGGGGTCATGACCCCACTGAAGGCAGACACTTAAATGACTGAGCCACCCAGGAGTCCCATTTTTTTTTTTTAATACATCTTACATTGACCAATGCCAACTGTGTACTTTTAACCATTTTAACTGAAATATAGTTGACGTACACTATTATGTTAGTTTCTAGTTGCACAACATAGTGATTCAACATTTACATCGGAAATGCTTGCATGGTTCTAAGTATCGTTATCATCTGCCACCATGCAGATATTGATTATTGAATATATTCCCTATGCTGTACTTAATCACATTTTAATAAGCATGTTATGAGACACTTATATGTTTGAAAAAAAAAAAGGGATTTATTCCAATATTCTAAAGAAAAATTCCAGGAATTTCTAGCTATAAAATACAAGAGGGAAAAAAAAAAAACCTCTAGCATTAAAAAAAAACAAAAAAAACAAAAAAAAAAAAAACCAGCCAGGTCTCTAGTTCTAGACAAGCTTATGGAGATTCATTTCTCTCAGCTCCTTTCTGCTAAGAACAACTAAAAGCCCTGGAGATAAGTCTTTACCCATTCATCTATGGACAGCCACTTACATTGCTTCCATATCTTGGCGATTGTAAGTAATGCTGCAGTAAACATAGGGATGCATGTATCTTTTCAAATTAGTGTTTTCATTTTCTTTGGGTGAGTACCCAGTAGTGTTACCAATGACTGGATCATATGATACGTTCACTTTTAATTTTTTGAGGAGCCTCCATACTGTTTTCCACAGTGACTGCACCAATTTGCATTCCCACCAACAGGGCACAAGCATTCCTTTTTTTTTTACGTCCTCGCCAACACTTGTCATTTCTTGTCTTTTTGATTCTAGTCACCCTGACAGGTGAGAGGTGATGATACCACTGTGGTTTTGATTTGCATTTCCCTGATGATTGGTGATGTTGAGCATCTTTTCACGTGTCTGTTGGCCATCTGTATGTCTTCTCAGGAAAATGTCTGAATAGATTCTCTGCCCATTTTTTAATCGGATTGGCTTTCAGTGTGGAGTTATATGAATTCTGCATATATTTTGGATATTAACCCCTTATCAGATTTATCATTTGCAAATATCTTTTCCTATTCAGTTGGCTTAGTTGATGGTTTCCTTTGCTATGCAAAGGCTTTTTATTCTGATGTAGTCCCAATAGTTTAATTTTGTTTTTGTTTCTTTTGCCTGAGGAGATATATCCATATATATGTTGCTAAGACTGATGTCCAAAAGATTATTGCCTATGTTTTCTTTTAGGAGTTTTATGGTTCTAGGTCTTTAATCCAGTTTGAGTTTATTTTTGTGTATGGCATAAGAAAATGGTCCAGTTTCATTCTTTTGCATGTAATTGTCCAGTTTTCCCAGCATCATTTATTGAAAAGACTGTCTTCTCTTCATTGTTTAGTCTTGCTTCTTTTGCGGTGGATTAATTGATCATTTAAGAATGGGCTTATTTCTGGGCTCTGTATTTTGTTCCGTTGATCTATGTGCCCATTTTGTGCCAGTACTATATTGTTTTGATTATTATAGTTTTATAATACATTTGAAATCTGGGATTGTGATACCTCCAGCTTTGTTCTTATTCAAGAATGGAGTAAGATGATTTGACTATTGGAGACAATTATTTTTGATATGCTCAAAATTGATATGGTTATGGACAAAATTCATTTTATGAAAAACTCTCAGCAAACTAGGAATAGAAGAAAACTTCCTAAACTTGATTAAGAGCATCTATAACCTACTGCAAACAGACTACTCAATGGTGAAAGACAAATTTCTTTCCTCTAAGATCTGGAGCAAGATAAAATGTCTGCTCTTACCACTCTTCTCAGTATAGTACTGAAATTCTTAGCTCCAAAAGGCAAGGAAAAAAATTTAAAAAGATACAGAACCAAAAGAGAGAAATAAAACTGGCCCCTTTGCACATGACATGGTTCTTTATGTAGATAATCCCAGGGTAACTAGAAAAAAAAGTCTTAGAATTAGTAAGCAAGTCTAGTAAGATTGTGGGACAAAAGATAAACACATAAAAATAAATTGTACTTGTATAAGCAACAACATATAGAAACAAAAATTTAGAAATACAATAGTATTTGCAATTATTGAAAAGAAGAGAAAAACGTTTAGATATAAATCTAACAGAACATGCCCAGAGTCTGTGTGCCAAAATGAGAAAATACTGATGAATAAAATCAAAGAAGATCTAAACAAATGGAGATGTACTATGTTCTTGAATAGGAAGACTCAACAAAGTGAATGTATTAATTCTCTCCCGAATTGTTCCATGGTCTTTTTTTTTTTTTAAATTTTTTATTTTTTATAAACATATATTTT
>NC_081569.1:19615672-19650958 GCF_022355385.1 Mustela nigripes
GTCACTTATGGTTTGTCTCCCTCCCAATCCCATCTTGTTTCATTTATTCCTCTCCTACCCACTTAAGCCCCCATGTTGCATGTTCCATGGTCTTAATGCAACATATATCAAATTTCAAGCAAATCTTTTTGACACAGACAAGCCTATTTTAAAGTTTATATGAAAAGGCATATCTTAAGAAAGAAGAATAAAATGCGAGGAATCACTCTAGCAGATAGTAAGTCTTACTATAAGAGCTACTGTAATCAAGACAGTATTGGCAGACGGAGAGATATAGATCACTGGAACAGAATGGAGAACCCAGAAATCAACTCACACAAATATGCTCAACTGATTTTTGACAAATGTGTAAAAGCAACTCTGGGTAAGAAAGATAACCTTTAGACAAAAGATATCACAGCAATTGAACATGTATCTATAAGAGGGAAAAAAAAGAATTACAACCTAAATCTCACACCTTATACAATTAACTCAAAATGGAGCAGAGATTTAAATGTAAAACAAAACTATAAAATTTTTGAAAGAAAATGGAGGAGGAAATCCTTGGGATGTAGAGCTAAGCAGAGGTCTTAGATTTCACTCCCAAACCACAATCCATAAATAATAAAGTAATACATTGGACTTCATCAAAATGAAAACTTTTGTTTATCAAAGATCCTTGTAAGATGATGAAAAGATAAGCTGTGGGAAAAGAAGATATTTGCAAAACACACACCTGGCAAAGGACTTGTATGTAGAATACATAAAGAACACTCAAGATACAACAGTAAAAGCAATAATGACAACAAAAAAACCAAAATCATACAAAAAAGCCCAATTAGACAAATGGGCAAAATACATGAACAAAACCATTTCATTGAAAGGAGATACAGAGAGCACATTAAGTACATGAGAAGATATGCAACATCATTAGCTATCAGGGAAATGCAAATTTAAACCACAATGAGATATCACCATATACTTATTAGAATGACTAAAATAATAATAAGGATAATACCAAACATGGCAAGGATGCCAAGAAACTGAAACACTAGTACATCGTTGGTGGAAATGTAAAAATGATATGGTCACTCTTAAAAGTAGTGGTGCAAAAACAACGAATACTGTTACACTGAAAAGAAATAAAATATTAAAAAAAAAAGAAACTCTCATCAGTGAAGAAGGCATGACCTTAAGTCTGCATAATAAATCTTAAACTCTTTTTTAAAAAAAAGTAGTTTGCTGTTTCTTAGAGAACTAAATGTGCATTAGCCATATGACCTTGCAACGAAATGAAAAGTTACATTCACACAAAATTGTGTATATGAATGTTCATATCAGCTTTATTTATATTAATCAAAAAGTGGAAACAACCCAAGTATCCTTCAAATAGTGCAAGGTTGAACAGACTCTGAATCACCAACAAAATGGAATGATACTCAGTAATAAAAGAAACAACCTTTTGATCTATGCAATAACTTGGTAGATCTCAAGGGCAGGATGTTTAGTGAAAAAAGCCAATCTGAAATGGTTACATATGGTGAGTCAACTTAAAGCATCTTCAACATGATAAGACTATATTTTCCCAGCACCATTTATTGAAGAGACTGTCTTTTTTCCACTGGGTATTTTTTCCTGCTTTGTCGAAGATTATTTGACCATTGAGTTGAGGGTCCATATCTGGGCACTCTACTCTGTTCCACTGGTCTATGTGTCTGTTTTTATGCCTCTTTGGAGAACAGTGTGGAGATTCCTCAAGAAGTTAAAAATAGAGCTTCCCTATGACCTGCAATTGCACTACTGGGAATTTACCCTGAAGATACAGATGCAGTGAAAAGAAGGGCCATCTGTACCCCAATGTTTATAACAGCAATGGCCACAGTCACCAAACTGTGGAAGAACCAAGATGCCCTTCAACAGACGAATGGATAAGCAAGATGTGGTCCATATACACGATGGAGTATTATGCCTCCATCAGAAAGGATGAATACCCAACTTTTTTTTATCAACATGGACGGGACTGGAAGAGATTATGCTGAGTGAAATAAGTCAAGCAGAGAGAGTCAATTATCATATGGTTTCACTTATTTGTGGAGCATAACAAATAACATGGAGGACATAGGGAGATGGAGAGGAGAAGGGAGTTGAGGAAAGTTGGAAGAGGAGATGAACCATGAGAGACTATGGACTCTGAAAAACAATCTGAGGGTTTTGAAGTGGCGGGGGTGGGAGGTTGGGGGAGCCAGGTGGTGGGTATTATGGAGAGCATGTATTGCATGGAGCACTGGGTGTGGTGCATAAACAATGAATTCTGTTATGCTGAAAAGAAATTTTAAAAAATGATAAGACTATAAAGTTGGAGAATAGGTTAGGGATTGTCATGAACTGATCCAAGAGTTGGGCAGATGGGTGAGATATAGAGAGATGGTAGAAAGTTCATCAACAATGATGGTACAGTTCTGTGTCCTGTACATGTCCTGTTACATGAATCTATGCATAGACGAGAACTGCAAAAAACCACACACACACACACACAGCACACGCACATGCACACACATGTGTGTACACACACAAATACAGTTAGAAAAAGGTAAAACTGAATAAGGTCAGAGTCTAGTTAATAGTGTGTGTCAGATGTTAATTTCTTGGTTTTAGGATTGTACTACAACTATGTCACCATTGGAGGGCTCAAGAAACTCTATGTATTATTTTTACAACTTCTTGTGAATCTACAATCATTTCCAAATAAACAGTTAAAAAAGCAGCGAGCATTGATGCTTGTTTTTTTTTTCCCCTTTAATATAGATTTTCTTAGATTCTATAGTTAGCTCTCACTCAGTTTTCCAAAATAACATCACTAAGCTACAGCAAGATCCTGTGCTGTTCTGGTTGGAGACAGAATAGCGTTTACACAAATCTAACATTTTGTGAGAACACAACCCTGATCAGGTGGAAACTTGTTGCCTTACAAATAGACCAAGGCCAAGAAAATGTATGGTTACACGACCCACACATTTGTTTTATGGCCAGAAACTTGAGTTAGAGTGTTTTCTAGATACTATATTGTCTATATATGTGTGCATGCGTGTGACATTTATTGGGAAATAGAAGAGAAGAGATAAACTCTTGTAGTGTTTCTGTTATAGCAAAGCTAGAAATGGTTAAAATTATATTTGATAATGAGAAATGAGAGAATGGATATTATGTGAATTTTTGAAGAATTTCACTGTGGCACATGGATTAAGACACTGAAAACCTATCAAAAGGTGGATAATAAGTAGAAATGCCAATGGGTAAAGGGAACTAATATCCCATATTTTTCATGATTAATCACTGGTACAAAAATAAAGAATTGTAACTGCAGATGAAAAGAAGAAGGAAAGAAATACAGAAATATAAGTGGAAGGAAGGAAAGAAAGAGGGAAGGAGGGAGAGAAGGAAGGAAGGACGGACACAGACCCACTCACTAGGACTGAGGATGTGGGGGAAGGCAGGATCAGTCTTCCAGCTACAGTCTGAGGGTTTGAGTTTCCTGGGGATCTTTGCATTGCAGGACCAAACTCTGCATCATGGCAGGTCAGATGAAGTCACAGGAGATGGCCCAGGGATCAGAAAAGCCACCTGGAAAAATTGTCCAATGGAAAAAAGACAGCCTCTTCAACAAATGGTGTTCAGAAAATTGGACAGCCACATGCAGAAGAATGAAACTGGACCATTTCCTTACACCACACACAAAAATAGACTCAAAATGGATGAGAGACCTCAATGTGAGAAAGGAATCCATCAAAATCCTTGAGGAGAACACAGGCAGCAACCTCTTCAACCTCAGCCACAGCAACTTCTTCCTAGAAACATCGCCAAAGGCAAGGGAAGCAAGGACAAAAATGAACTATTGGGATTTCATCAAGATCAAAAGCCTTTTCGCAGCAAAGGAAGCAGTCAACAAAACCAGAAGACAACTGACAGAATGGGAGAAGATATTTTCAAACGACATATCAGATAAAGGGCCAGTATCCAAAATCTGTAAAGAACTTAATCAAACTCAACACCCAAAGAACAAATAATCCAATCAAGAAATGGGCAGAAGACATGAACAGACATTTTTGCAAAGAGGGCATCCAAATGGCCAACAGACACATGAAAAAGTGCTCAATATCACTTAGCATGAGGGAAATACAAATCAAAACCACAGTGAGATACCACCTCACACTGGTCAGAATGGCTAAAATTAACCAGTCAGGAAACGGCAGGTGTTGGCAGGGAATGCAAGCTGGTGCAGCCACTCTGGAAAACAGTATGGAGGTTCCTCAAAAAGTTGAAAACAGAGTTACCTACAACCCAGCAATTGCACTACTAGGTATTTACCCTGAAGATACAAAGATAGTGATCCAAAGGGGCATGTGCATCTGAATGTTTATAGCAGCAATGCCCACAATAGCCCAACTAGAGAAAGAGCCTAGATGTCCAGCAACAAATGAATGGATAAAGAAGATGTGAGACACACACACACACACGTGCGCGCGCTTGTGTGCGCGCATGCGAATACTATGCAGCTATAAAAAGAAGAAATCTTGCCATTTGCAATGATGTGAATGGAAATAGAGGGTATTATGCTAAGTGAAATAAGTCAATCAGAGAAAGACAATTATCATATGATCTTGCTGATATGAGGAATATGAGAAACAAGACAGAGGATCATAGGGGAAAGGAGGGAAAAGTGAAACAAGATGAAACCAGAGAGGGAGGCAAACCATAAGAGAATTTCAATCTCAGGAAACAAACTGAGGGTTGCTGGAGGGGAAAGGGGAGGAGGGATAAGGTGGCTGGGTGATGGACATTGGGGAGGGTATGTGCTAAGGTGAGTGATGTGAATTTTGTAAGACTGATGAATCACAGACATGTACCCCTGAAACAAATAATACATTTTATGTATATTTTTTTTAAAAACCCACCTGGAACAGAGATGGGAGGGCCCTCCAGTTGGGAGGAGGAGGACAAGCCTGACAAAGGGATGAGTAGAGGTAGGAGAAGACCCAGAAGGGTGGATATCAGGGAATCCTTGGTGTCTGTCCTGTGATAGTCATAGAAGCTCAAAAAGAACCGACCTATTTCCTGAACAATTGGAGCTCCACTTTTGGCCACTGCAATGAGACAGGTGACACTGCCGTTTGCAGGTGCTATTCGACATTGTGTCCTTGTCCCTCAGGAGGCACTGTGCTTTGTGGGGTAAGTGTGTGGGTTCTGGAGTTGACAAGTCCAGGTTTGTATGTGTCCCACCTGCACCATGACCAGAAGTATCATCTTCAGAAGCTATTTAATCCTTTATGGCTCAGTCTCCTTACCTGTAGATAAAGATATCTATCTATCATGAGCTTGTTGTGAATATGAAATGTCAAACACTCAGTACGTGCCTGACATGTAGTAAGTGCACAAAAAATGTGATTCAGCTTTAAAATTCAGATGGGTTCCTTTGGTTCCTCACCACTGGGAGTGTGGTCTTGCTCCTGCACCAGCCATAGGAATCTTTCCCAATTATCATCCATTCAGTCTCTGTCTCCTACGTGTAGCTTTCTTTCTTTAGTTTCTACAGGGGCTATCTTAGCCAATTCTCTGCTTTATCAACAGGGTATTGTGGTTCTTTCTTGAGGGCTGGGCTAAGCCAAGCTCTTCTGTGTTTTTCCTGACACCATGTATACTCCTGAATATTACTGACCCCCATTAAGTCCATGGGGACTGTCGCTTGCTGTGAGTGCCATGTGACTGGACTAGAAGAGACAGTTTCTTCTTCAGGGGACCCTGCCTGCAGCCACCATCCATTAGGGCAGTCTCTGGGCACCTGGGTTTTCTAGATTGTGTTTCAGATAAGAATTGTATTCATGTTCATTAGGAGGTAATGTAAGCTTACTTTACCTGGCTCACATGTGTAGTTTTTATTGAAAGGCTATGGTCTTGAAAGACAAAGATCTTCTCATTGATTTCTGTATTTCTCTATTATAACGCAGGGAAAACAGGTTTAGGTTTATTTCACAGAGGGTTTCCTGGGCCATTTGTGAAAAAAACAATTAAAACCAAAACCATACCCCTATACCTACAGACACATGAACTAATTGTTCTTTCTAGGTTGTGGAGAAGGGGAACCCTCTTGCTATTGGCAGGAATGCAAGCTGGTGTAGTCACTGTGGAAAACAATATGGAGGTTCCTCAAAGAGTTACAATCTAGTAATTGCTCTACTGGGTATTTACCCAAAGAATATGAAAACATTAATCCAGAAGGATATAAACACCCCTATGTTTATTGGAGCATTATTCTTTTTTTTTTTTTAAAGATTTATTTATTTATTTGCCAGAGAGAGAGAGAGAGAGCAAGCGAGTACACACAAGCAGGCAGAGAGGCAGGCAGAGGCAGAGAGAGAAGCAGGCTCCTCGCTGAGCAAGGAGCCCGATGCGGGACTCGATCCCAGGACCCTTGGGTCATGACCCAAGCCGAAGGCAGCAGCTTAACCCACTGAGCCACCCAGGCGTCCCTGGAGCATTATTCTTAACAGTCAAATCATGGAAGAAACCCAAGTATCCACTGATTGATAAATGGATAAAGAAGATGCAGTATATAAATACAATGGATCATTATTCATCCATAAAAGGAATGAAATTTTGTCAGTTATAGCATGGGTGGAGCTAGAGAGTGTATGCTAAGTGAAGTAAGTCAGAGAAAGACAAATACCATAATTATTTCACTCATATGTGGAATTGAAGAAACAAAACAAATGTTTGAAAAAAAAATCAAAAATAAAAATGGAGAATAGAGAGAGGAGAGAGAAACCAAGAACCAGACTCTTAACTCCATAGACTCTACAGGCACTCTATAGAGAACAAACTGATGGTTATAAGAAGGGCATTGGGTGGGGGATGGGTGAAACAGGTGATGGGGATTAAGGAGTGCACTTGCTGTGATGAAATCTGGGTGCTGTATTGAATTGTTGAATTATATTGTACCCCTGAAACTAACATAACACTGTTAACTATACAGGAGTTAAAATTAAAAACTTAATAAAATTAAAAAAAAATCCAGGAAAGAGGAAGGGAGTCCACAAAAAGTAGAAAAAACGAGTAAGAGGTAGAAGAAATCCTAGCCTGAACTGATTTTCTTATCAGTCAGTTAACAGTTGGTTAGAGAACAGAGACCTCAATGTGAGGCTCAGGGAATCAGTGAAGAGAGCTCTGGCAATGAAGACATTGAGGTGCCTTCCCTTCATCTCCTATGTAAAAGGCTGAAGACCCAGATGTGTGTCAGAGAGCCCAGGGCCTCAGTCTTACCTGGTCCCTTCCCAGCCTCATGTAGTTCCCATCGGACGAGCTGTTTGTTGTAGGCTTCTCTGAGGGATGCCACACCGCAGTATTTCCTACTGAGTGTCTACTTCAGTGATCTGCAATCCTACATTTAGTGACTACTAGGCTTGGCAGTTTCAGTATTTTTCCCCCAAAATCTTTTCTTTTCAACTAAAATACACCTCTGTTGATGAATTGCACTGATTTGCTTTGAGGGATTCAGTCCGTGTTATTAATGTGACATAAAGAGTTGAATCACAGAAAACAAAGTATATTTGTAAATGGGAGATGAGGTCCAAAATATTTCAGAAGTTTTCTTTCCCTTTTTGTTATACTTCATGTAGCACAAAAAACATGTAGTGAAAAATGAATATTCAGGAGTAAGGATGTCAGCAAGATGGTGAAGCAGGAAGCCCCAGATCCTCCTCGTTCCCACAAACACACTGATTCAGCAACAATTCATGGGCCAATTTTATTTGTGAGAAATAAAGTAATTGATAGGCTCCTGCATCCTTGAAGAACATAAAATCAGGTTCACTGAATTTGGCAGTGAGATATGAGACACCTTGTCCCCAGAGACCCTGTCCTTGGCACAATGCCAACAGCCAGGAAGAGAACTCTTAGCTTACGGGTTCACTCATCAATGAGAAGGGTTTGATGTGTCTAGTGCCCCAGCTTTTTAGGGCACTCCCCAGAGAACTGGATTCTGTCTTATGGGTCTTGGAGCTCTGATGGGTCCAGCACAATCCAGCCACCTAGGGAAAGAAGAGGTGGCAGTGTAGGCTGATAGTCTCCACTAATTCTCCCTCCCACTTAGCACAGATTGAACTGCTGAAAAATCCCAGCTCCCAGATCCCTCCCCACACCCCCAAAAAAGGAAAGAGTTGATTTGTATATTCCATACCTTAATTTTTCTGAGGCTGCCCCCAAAACAATACCTGTCTCACCAGTCCACTTATGGGTATTTATCCAAAAGAATTGAAATCAGGATCCTGAACAGATATTAGTTAGCACTCCTATGTTCATTGCAGCATTATTCCCAATAGCCAAAACATGGAAACAACCCAGGTATCCATCAGTGGATGAATGCATAAAGAAAATATCATATATGTATATTTATTATACATATTATACAATTATACATATTTATTATACATATGTATAATATATAAATACATATAAATAGATATATATATATAATAGATATATACATAATAGATAATATACATAATATATATATATATATATACACAATGGATATTATTCAGTCTTTAAAAAGGAAATTCTCTGAAATGCAACAACACAGATGAAACTTGAGAACATTATGCTAAGTAAAACAAACCAGTTCGGGACGCCTGGGTGGCTCAGTTGGTTAGGCAGCTGCCTTCAGCTCAGGTCATGATCCCAACGTCCTGGGATCGAGTCCCACATCGGGCTCCTTGCTTGGCAGGGAGCCTGCTTCTCCCTCTGCCTCTGCCTGCCACTCTGTCTGCCTGTGCTCACTCTCGCTTCTCTCTCTCTGACAAATAAATAAATAAATAAATAAATAAAACAGTTATAGGAAGGGAGATGCCACATGATTCCACTCATATGCAGTACCTAAAATAATCAAATTCATAGGATCAAAGATTGGAATAGTGGTTACCAGGGGCTGGGGACAGGGGCAACAATGAGCAACTACTAATCAATGGGCATGAAGTTTCAGTCAAGCCAAATATATAAACTTTCAAGATCTGCTGTACAGCATTTTCCACATTTTCCACAAAACGTAGAAAAAAGAGAAGAGTAAGAAGAGGAGTACCTGGGTGGCTCAATCAGTTGAGTGTCTGACTCTTGATCTCAGATTAGATCTTGATCTCAGGGACGTGAGGTTGGGCCCTGCATTGAGCTCTGTGCACTGGGCATGGAGCCTATTTAATTAAAGAGAATGTTAAAAGGAAACGTCTTATATTAAGTGTTCTTATTACACTAAGATTAGAACATTTAAAAAGAAAGCAATGTTCATAAAAGCACAGTCACAGTGATCTAAATGGGAATTATCAGATAAATTATGTGGCAACAGAAAAATACAGACAAAATAGGTAATTATCTTATAAAATGGGTGCCATCTGTTCTTCTTAATGAGTTGTACTCAAAACTTGGTATGCTTTCAGATACTACCATATCAATATGTGCATTAATATAGTATAATTGCATTAGCTAAGTTGAATCGCTTGTGAATCTGAAACAATGCCTTTTTCTATTTCACAAACATACACACAGGAGAAAGGAAATATAAGAATCTATCTCAGATCTCTCTTCTACATTTTCAAACTTTTCCAAGAAAAAGAAGAGGAAGGAAAGCTTCCAAATTCATTCTATGAAGGATACCAAAACTAGATAAAGACACTAAAAAGGAAAACTGCAAGCCAACATCTTTGTGAACATAGATGCGAAAATCCTCAACAAAATATTAGCAAACTGAATCCAGTAATACATTAAAAAAAATCATTCACCACAATTAAGTGGGATTTATTCCAGGGATGTAAGGGTGGTTCAATGTTTGCAAATTGATCAATATAATACATCACATTAACAAGAGAAAGGATTAAAAATCATATGATCATCTTAATAGATGCAGAAAAAACATTTGAAAAAAATACAACTCCATTCATGTTAAAAACTCTCAACAAAGTAGGTTTAGAGGGAACATAACTCAACACAAGAAAAGCCATATATGAAAAACACACAGCTAACATCATTCTCAATGGTGAAAAACTGAGAACTTTCCCCCTAAAATCAGGAATAAGGCAAGGATGTCCACTCTCACCACTTCTATTCAACATAGTACTGAAGTCCTAACCACAGCAATTGGACAAAAAAAAGAAATAAAAGATATCCAAACTGGTAAAGAAGAAGTAAAACTTTCACTATTTGCAGGTGGCATGATATAATACTTAGAAAACCCTAAAGACTTTACCAAAAAACTACTAGAACTAATAAGTGAATTCAATAAAGTCATAGGGTACAAAATCAATGTACAGAAATCTGTTGCATTTCTATATATCAATAATGTAGTAGCAAAAGATAAATTAAGAAAATAATCTTATTTACAGTTGCACCAGAACATAATAAAACATCTAGCAATAAACTTAACCAAGGAGGTGAAAGACCTATACTATGAAAACCATAATATATTGTTGAAAGAAATTAAAGATGACACAAGCAAATGGAAAGACTTTCCATGCTCATGGAGTGGATGAAACAATCCTGTTAAAATATCCACACTATATTTAATGAGAAAAATGCATAGTTTTGTCTCATTCTCATTATTTGTATTTATATTAATTACACATATGTCCACACATTATAAACAATGTACACACTTTTCTCATTACCTTACTAAATATGCTTTAAGATTTAAACTATATTATCAAATGGATATTAAATTGTGCTTTTAAAAAATAAAATAAAATAAAATATCCACACTACCCAAGGGAATCTAGAGATTCAGTGCAATCCCTATCAAGAAACCAACAATGTTTTTCATAGAACTAGAACAAATATTTATAAGATTTGTATGAAATAAAAAAGACCCCAAATAGCCAAAGCAATCTTGAGAAAGAGGAATAAAACAGGTATCACATAGCACAATCCCAGATTTCAAGATATACTACAAAGTTGTAGAATCAAATACAGTGTAATACTGGCACAGAAACAGACACATAGATCAATGGAACATAGAAAACCCCAAAATAAACTCATCCTTATATGGTCAATTAACTTACAACACAGGAAGCAAAAATATACAGTGAGGAAAAAACAGTCTTTTTAATAAAAGGTGCTGGGAAAATTGGACAGCTATATGTAAAATAATTAAACTGGACAATTTTCTTACACCATACACAAAAATAAACACAAAATGGATTAAAGACCTAAGTGTGAGGTCTGAAATCATAAAGCTCTTAGAAAAATACACAGGCAGTAATTTCTCTGACATCTACCTAGCAACAATTTTCTAGATATGTGTCCTGAGGCAAGGAAAACAAAAGAAAATTAAACTATTAGGACCACACTAAAATAAGAAAAATTTGCACAGTGAAGGAAACCATCAGAAAAACAAAGCGTCAACCTACTGAATAGGACAAGATATTTGATAAGGGGTTAATAGCCAAAATATACAAAGAACTTACACATGTAGATCCTCTCTCCACTAATCAGATTAAAATGGGCAGAGAACCTGAATAGATGTTTTTCCAAGGAAGACATACATAGTGCTACAAATCCTAGCAACAGCAATTAGACAACAAAAATGAATAAAAGGTATTCGAATTGACAATAAAGAAATCAAACTCTCTCTCTTCGCAGATGACATGATACTTTATATGGAAAACCCAAAAGACTTGACCCCCGAACTACTAGAACTCATACAGCAATTCAGCAATTCAAGATGCAAAATCAATGTACAGAAATCAGTTGCTTTCTTATTCACCAACAATGAAAATATAAAAAGGGAAATAAGGGAATCAATTCCATTTACTATAGCATCAAGAACCATAAGATACCTGGGAATAAACCTAACCAAAGAGGTAAAGGACAGGTACTCAAGGAACTACAGAACACTCATGAAAGAAATTGAAGAAGACACTAAAAGATGGAAGACCATTCCATGCTCATGGATCGGGAGAATAAACATTGTTAAAATGTCTATACTACGTAGGGCAATCTATATTTTCAATGCCATCCTGATCAAAATTCCACCAGCACTTTTCAAAGAGCTGGAACAAACAATCCTAAAATTTGTATGGAACCAAAAGAGACGCTGAATTGCTAAGGAAATGTTGAAAAAGAAAAACAAAACTGGGGGCATCACGTTGCCTGATTTCAAGTTTTACTACAAAGCAGTGATCAACAAGACAGCATGTACTGGCATAAAAACAGACACAGAGACCAGTGGAACAGAGTGGAGAGCCCAGATATGGACCCCCAACTCTATGGTCAAATAATCTTCAACAGGAAAAAATATCTAGTGGAAAAAAGACAGTCTCTTCAATAAGTGGTGCTGGGAAAATTGGACAGCTATGTGTGGAAGACATACAGATGGCCAACAGGCACATGAAAAGTGTCTAATCATCAGAAAAATGTAAATCACAACCACAAGGAGATATCATCTTTCACCTGTCACAATGGGTAAAATAAAAAACACAAGAAATGACAAGTGTCAGTGAGGATGTGGAGGAAAAGGGAACCCTTCATACACTGTTGGTGGGAATGCAAACTGGTGTGGCTATTGTGGAAAACAGAATGGAGGTTGTAAAAAATTAAAAATAGGATTACCATATGATCCAGTAATTCCATCGCTGACTATTTATCTAAAGAAAACAAAAACTCCAATTTGAAAAGATATATGCACGTATTACATGGAGCACTGGGTGTGGTACAAAAAAAATGAATACTGTTTCACTGAAAAGAAAGGAAAAAAAAAAGAAAAGATATATGCACCCCTATGTTTATTGCAGCATTGTTTACAGTAGCCAATATATGGAAGCAACCTAAATATCTAGGCACAGATGGACAAATTATATATATATATATATATATATATATATATATATATATGCATATATATGTACATATATAATGGAATTTTACTTAGCCACAAAAAAAGAATGAGATCTTTCCATTTGCAACAATGTGGGTGGACCTAGAGAATATAATGCTAAGTGAAATAACTCAGTGAAGGGAAAACAAATACCATATGATTTCACTCATATGTGGAATTCGAGACAAAACAAACGAAGAAACAAACAAAAAGAGACAAAGAAGAAAACAGACTCAACTACAGAGAATAAACTGGTGGTTGCCAGAGAGGAGGTGGGTGGGCAAATGGGCGAAACAGATGAAGGGGATCAGGAGTATACTTACCTTGATGAGCATTGACTAAGGTATAGAATTACTGAATCATTATATTGTATACCTGAAACTAATTAACACTGTATGTTGAATATATTTCAGTGAAATTAATTACTTAAAAAATGACAATAAAAATGTTAAAGAGGGTGACTTTGTCGGTTAGGCATCTGCCTTCTGTGCAGGTCATGATCCCGGGGTCCTGGAATTGAGTCCCATGTGGGGCTCCCTGCTCTGCAAGGGAGTCTGCTTCTCCCTCTACCCTTCCTACTACTTGTTCTCTCAATCTCTCTCTCTCTCTCTCTCTCATAAATAAATAAAATCCTTAGGAAAATGTCAGACGGTACAAACTTGCAGTTAGAAGATGGATAATTTTGCAGACCAAATGCACAGCATCATGATTAGAATCAATTATACTGAATTATTTACTTCGAAGATACCAAGAAACTAGATTTTAAATGTTCTCACCACACAAAAAAAGGTAATTATGTGGCATGATAAAGACATTAGTTAATGTTATGTGGGCAATCATATTACCCAATTAGCTAATGTTATGTGGGTAATCATATTACACGGGAATATATCAAATCAACACTCTGAACACCTTGAACTTATAAATGTTATATGTCAATTATATCACAATAAAAATGAAAAACAAAAAAAGGATCTATCTCTGGCATGTCCAGAAAAATTAAGTAATGTGTTGTGATGGATTTATACTATTGAACTTTGGTTCTCCCACTCTGCAAAAATAGAAAGAAAAAAGTTTTTTAAAGGGGTAAACAAGGGAAGATGAACCATGAGAGGCTGTGGACTCTGAGAAACAAACTGAGGGTTTTGGCGAGGGTGGGAGGTTGGGTGAGCCTGGTGGTGGCTATTATGGAGGACACATATTGCATGGAGCACTGGGTGTGGTGCATAAACAATGAATTCTGGAACACTGAAAATAAATAAAAAAAAAATATGGACCACATCTTCCTTATCCATTCGTCCTTCGAAGGGCATCTTGGTTCTTTCCATAGTTTGGCGACCATGGCCATTGCTGCTATAAACATTGGGGTACAGGTGGCCCTTCTTTTCACGACAGCTCTTTTTTTTTTTTTTTTACTTCATAGATACAACTTTTATTTTTAATTTTTTCACACTATTTTGGTTCATTTTTTAAAATATATAACTTTTTAACCTATTTACCATCACAGTGAGATGTCTGATACATCAAATTCCATAATAACTTTTTTTAAAATTCTTAATTAATTTTTTATTTTTTATAAACATATATTTTTATCCCCCGGGGTACAGGTCTGTGAATCACCAGGTTTACACACTTCACAGCACTCACCGAAGCACATACCCTCCCCAATGTCCATAATCCCACCCCCTTCTCCCAAACCCCCTCTCCCCAGCAACCCTCAGTTTGTTTTGTGAGATTAAGAGTCACTTATGGTTTGTCTCCCTCCCAATCCCATCTTGTTTCATTTATTCTTCTCCTACCCACTTAAGCCCCCATGTTGGATCACCACTTCCTCATATCAGGGAGATCATATGATAGTTGTCTTTCTCTGCTTGACTTATTTCGCTAAACATGATACGCTCTCGTTCCATCCATGTTGTTGCAAATGGCAAGATTTCATTTCTTTTGATGGCTGCATAGTATTCCATTGTGTCTATATACCACATCTTCTTGATCCATTCATCTGTTGATGGACATCTAGGTTCTTTCCATAGTTTGGCTATTGTGGACATTGCTGCTATAAACATTCGGGTGCACGTGCCCCTTTGGATCACTACGTTTGTATCTTTAGGGTAAATACCCAATAGTGCAATTGCTGGGTCATAGGGCAGTTCTATTTTCAACATTTTGAGGAACCTCCATGCTGTTTTCCAGAGTGGCTGCACCAGCTTTCATTCCCACCAACAGTGTAGGAGGGTTCCCCTTTCTCTGCATCCTCGCCAGCATCTGTCATTTCCTGACTTGTTGATTTTAGCCATTCTGACTGGTGTGAGGTGATATCTCATTGTGGTTTTGATTTGTATTTCCCTGATGCTGAGTGATATGGAGCACTTTTTCATGTGTCTGTTGGCCATCTGGATGTCTTCTTTGCAGAAATGTCTGTTCATGTCTTCTGCCCATTTCTTGATTGGATTATTTGTTCTTTGGGTGTTGAGTTTGCTAAGTTCTTTATAGATTCTGGACACTAGTCCTTTATCTGATATGTCGTTTGCAAATATCTTCTCCCATTCTGTCAGTTGTCTTTTGATTTTGTTAACTGTTTCCTTTGCTGTGCTTTTGATCTTGATGAAATCCCAATAGTTCATTTTTTCCCTTGCTTCCCTTGCCTTTTGCGTTGTTCCTAGGAAGATGTTGCTGCAGCAGAGGACGACATCTGTATCTTTGAGGTAAATACCCAGGAGTGCAATGGCAGGGTCATAGGGAAGTTCTATTTTTAATTTCTTGAGGAATCTCCACACTGTTCTCCAAAGAGGCTGCACCAACTTGCATTCCCACCAACAGTGGAAGAGGGTTCCCCTTTCTCCACATCCTCTCCAACACATGTTGTTTCCAGTTTTGTTAATTTTGGCCATTCTAACTGGTGTAAGGTGATATCTCAATGTGGTTTTAATTTGAATCTCCCTGAGGGCTAGTGATGATGAACATTTTTTCATGTGTCTGATAGCAGCAATGGCCACAGTCGCCAAACTATGGAAAGAACCAAGATGCCCTTCAATGGACGAATGGATAAGGAAGATGTGGTCCATATACACTATGGAGTATTATGCCTCCATCAGAAAGGATGAATAACCAACTTTTGTAGCAACATGGACAGGACTGGAAGAGATTATGCTGAGTGAAATAAGTCAAGCAGAGAGAGTCAATTATCATATGGTTTCACTTATCTGTGGAGCATAACAAATATCATGGAGGACAAGGGATGTTAGAGAGGAGAAGGGAGTTGGGGTAAATTGGAAGGGGAGGTGAATCATGAGAGACTATGGACTCTGAAAAACAATCTGAGGGGTTTGAAGTGGCGGGGGTTGGGAGGTTGGGGTACCAGGTTCTAGAGGGCACGGATTGCATGGAGCACTGGGTGTGGTGAAAACATAATGAATACTGTTTTTCTGAAAATAAATAAATCAATTTAATAAAAAAAATAAAAATAAAAAAAGAAAGTTTGAAAAGGGAGTAAACAAAAGTATCAGTTATAATTATGGAAATAATTTACATTGTGATAAAGTCTGGGAGGGTTCCTGAAATCTTAGTACTTTCTAGAGAAGTATTGGAAATCCTGGTCTATTCTCATTATATTAATAATTTCAATTACTTTTTACAAGTTTACCTAGACTACCACATTAGCATTTGTGGCATTGCTGAGGGCTCACAGCAACTTGGGGTGACAACACAGTTATTTCATGCTCCTGAAAAGCTCTAACTTAAAGGTGTTTCATTCAAAAGGACAATCAATAATGATAATAATAAAGGCATTTTGATATCTAGAATCTTTCAAAACCTGGCATCTGTGAGGAGACTAACAAAAAAGGCCTACTTGGTGATGGAGGACTCTTAATCTATGCATAGCATATGAGGAAAGTGGTTATCTAGGACTGGACAAGTCCTATTCAATAGAGGATACTGATAATTCCCCAAAGAATGTGTAAGTTTTGCTCATTGATGATGAGCTTTTAAGCAGACTCAAGAACATTATATGTTCATCCTTTTTCATTTCTGGAGAAAATAGTCCAGATTTTATTTTGGTAAAAGTTTCCTGCTTTCCTCCCCAAACTATAGAGTAATGGAAATTCATATGGGGGGGGGGGCTGTGCTTGAAATACCACAGGAAGGAATTTGTGTCTCTATAAAAGGGACCCCTGAAGCATTCTTTAAATAGAAAATTGATTCATGTTTTAGTTGGGCCTAAACAAGCTTTCTTATTGGAAGATTAGTTACATTTATTCTGCTAGAACTTATGCTGTAAACTCTTGTAGACAAGCTCTGTGTCTTTTTATTTTTTTTGTAACATTATAATTTTCTTTGTTCCTGGTAGTTCTTTGAGATTTATTTATGATTCCTCAAGTAGCCAATGTTACAAATGAACAGACTGCATTTTTACCCATCATTTCCCTTTGGCAATGTCCACTCCATTCCACTTAATACAAATAACCTTCTTTCTAGCCTCTGTGCTTGATTCTGGGGATACAAGCGTGAATGCCGCAGTCTTTGCTCTCAAGAAGTTAATTGAATGTCAGAAAATGAACTATTAATTGTAGAGTTGCAGTAAAAAACAAACAAACAATAAAACAAAAATCTGGATGTTCTACTTTTGGCTAAAGGGCAATTTCAATGTCCTGTACATAATAGCACCATAAACAATGACCAGTGTTTCTACATATGGCCACTCTGGTCCTAAAGTATTTAGTATCTGTACATTTATTAAATACAAATAACTATGTACCAAGAGCTGTGCTGGTTTCTTTATGATACCATATTCCATATGACAGAAACTCTTTGATCAATGTTAGAATAATTCCAGGTACATAGTAGGCTCTCAGGTAATATTTGTTAAGTGAATAAATAAAGGCATACAGATAAAGAGAAAAATAAATGATAATAAAGAATGCAACCAGATTAAAATTTTGTGAAGCAAATTTTTTAAATTTTATTTTTTTTATTATGTTATGTTAGTCACCTTACAGTACATCATTTGTTTTGATGTAGTGTTCCATGATTCATTGTTTGTGTATAACACCCCGTGCTCCATGTGATATGTGCCCTCCTTAATACCCATCATGGGGCTAACCCACCCTCTCACCCACCCCTTCCCTCTAAAGCCCACAGTTTGTTTCCTGGAGTCCATAGCCTTTCATGGTTCATGTCCCCCTCTGATTTCCTCCCTTCATTTTTCCCTTCCTTCTCCTAATGTCCTCTATACTATTCCTTATGTTCCACAAATAAGTGAAACCACATAATAATTGACTTTCACTGCTTGACTTACCAACCAAGTTCCAACCATGTTGATGCAAAATTGGGTATTCATCCTTTCCGATGATTGAGTTATGCCATTGTATATATGAACCACATCTTCCTTATCCATTTGTCTGTTGACAGGCATCTTGGCTCTTTTCACAGTTTGGCTATTGTGGACATTCCTGCTATGAACATTGGGGTGCATGTGGCCCTTCTTTTCACTACAGTAGTGCAATTGTTGGTTCATAATGTAGTTCTATTTTTAACTTTTTGAGGAACATCCACACTGTTTTCCAAAGTGGCTGTATCAACTTGCATTCCCACCAATAATATAAGAAGATACTCTCTTCTTCACAACCTCTCCAACATTTGTTGTTTCTTGCCTTGTCAATTTTGCCATTCTAATCGCTGTTAAGGTGGTATCTCAGTGTGGATTTGAATTTCCTTGATGGCTAATGATGATGAACATTGTTTCATGTGTCTATTAGCCATTTATATGACTTCTTTGGAGAAGTGGCTGTTCATTTCTTCTGCCCATTTTTGACTAGATTATTTGTTTTTTGGGTGTTGAGTTTGAGAAATTCTTTATAGATCTTGGATATCAGACATTTATCTGTAGTGTCATTTTCAAATATTTTCTCCCATTCCATGGGTTGCCTTTTTGTTTTGTTGACTTTCTTCCTTCCTACCTTCCTTCCTTCCTTTCCATTCTTCCTTTTTTTTTTTTTTTTAAATTGATGTTGTGACAGTCTCACAGAGCAGGGTTATTCAGAAAAGAGCATTGTGTCTACAGAGATATTTGTCTATAAAAGTCTCTTCATCTAGTATGAGAGCCTTCACCTTCTCACATGGCAGTCTAACTCACAAAATATTCCTGTCCCAGAACCTCATGTAATAAAAATTGAGAGTATAAAGTATTATGAGTGTGAACTGCATGTGAAGTGGATGGCAAAAAATGTCAGAAGTCAAGGACCATGGTCAATGACAAGAAGTAAAAGACCATATCAACTGACTCTTAAGAAGAAAAATCAAAGATGTGTGGAAAATCTGGCATCTGTTTAAAAATTCCACAGAACTGGGGCGCCTGGGTGGCTCAGTGGGTTAAGCCTCTGCCTTCAGCTCAGGTCATGATCTCAGGGTCCTGGGATCAAAGGGTCCTGGGATCAAGACCCTCATCAGGCTCTCTGCACAGCAGGGAGCCTGCTTCCTCCTCTCTCTCTGCCTGCCTCTCTGCCTACTTGTAATCTCTCTTCCTGTGTCGAATGAATAAATAAAATCTTTAAAAAAAAAATTCCACAGAGCGGCCATGTTTGCAGAATAAGAATGCAATTTTCTAAATGACAGATGCTGGTAAGGATGCAGAGAAAAGGGAACCCTCCTACACTGTTGGTGGGAATGCAAACTGGTGCAACCACTCTGAAAAACAGCTTGGAGGTTCCTCAAAATGTTGAAAATAGGACAACCCTACGACCCAGCAATTGCACTACTGGATATTTACCCTAAAGATACAAATGTAGTGATCTGAAGGGGCACATGCACCCGAATGTTTATAGCAGCAATGTCTACAATAGCCAAACTATGGAAAGAACCTAGATGTCCATCAACAGATGAATGGATCAAGAAGATGTGGTATATATACACAATGGAATACTATGCAGCCATCAAAAGAAATGAAATATTGCCGTTTGCGACGACGTGGATGGAACTAGAGGGTATCATGCTTAGCGAAATAAGTCAATCAGAGAAAGACAACTATCATATGATCTCCCTGATATGAGGAAATGGAGATGCAACATCGGGGGTTAAGGGGGTAGGAGAAGAATAAATGAAACAAGATGGGATCGGGAGGGAGACAAACCATAAGTGACTCAATCTCACAAAACAAAATGAGGGTTGCTGGGGGCAGGGAGGTTGGGAGAAGGGGGGTGGGGTTATGGACATTGGGGAGGGTATGTGCTATGGTGAGTGCTGTGAAGTGTAAACCTGGCGATTCACAGACCTGTACTCCTGGGGATAAAAATATATTATATGTTTATTTAAAATAATTTAAAAATACATTTTAAAAAAAGAATGCAATTTTCTCTCTCACACATATTTTGGGAAGTTAATTGTCCAAATAAAATTAGAGAACAGAGCTTATTAATACAAGCTTGAAAGGGTGGAGGTACATGATGGTGACAGAAATTGCACCCTTGTTTTAAAAGAAATGAAATAAGCTAAAGAAAGCTTTGGAGTTGTTCAAAGCTGTTTCCTGAATAACGAGATTTCCATGCCAGAGAAGGACAAGGAAGAAGAGATTCAACTGTTCACCTGTTTGACAAACACTTTTGTACAGTATGAGATTTTGGAAAGGTTTGAAAGCAGTAAAGAATGTCAAGGCACTGGGTCCAGGATACTGTACACAGAAGGAAAAACAGGAAATAGACAAATGGAGAGGAGCCAGCATGCTGGGATGTTGGTGGCATGCTCAGGAACAGCAGAGAAACTGATTGGGAAGGGCAGAATGAGGGCTGGAAGATAAGCTTGAGATATGGATAGAGGTCATGCTTGGAGTCATCTTCACTCCCAAGCCCAAGGCTGTGGACTCCAGGCACTTGACCCTAGGGAATTATGGGGAAATCTATATCAAGGAGCAGAAAAAAATCAAAGTGATATTCTTTCTTACAAGATTTTTTGTTTTATGAGTTCTAAGGTACCTCCATCTGCCTGATAAAGAGGGTTCCCCTGCTGGGTTTCTTCTCCTCCGCCAGGTCTCCAAGCAGGGTTGGGTCATTTCCATGCTGGCTCTTTGAGCTTTCCTGGTGCAAAGTTCAGAGACAGGAGAGACTTGGAAGAGTCTCAGAGTCCAGAGCTGGGTGGGGGCTGGGGGAGTTCGGAAGCAAAGAAGCACCGGAGAAGCTCCAGGAAGTGACAAGAGTGGGGGATAGACAAATTTCGAGAAATGTTTCCATGGACACTGTATCCCCTTCTTTCATACTGAGGAAACACAAATAAAGAACCTGAGTGTTTTTCAAAATTACAAGTGTCTGCTGAACTGCATTTCTTTTACATGCCCTTAGTGTGAGAGCAGCCCACATGCATCAGGCTTCAAAGGGGTGACAGGTTAACTTGGTAGCAGAACTTATGGAAGATGATTGGAAAGAGTAGAAGAAGTATAGAGATGATCAAGAAATGGTGGCAATAGAATGGAGCTTGGGAACTGATTCCCTTCAGAGGAGCTGAATGAGGAGCCCAAGATTTCAGTGTGCATTGGTCCCATAGAGGATGAGAAATAAGGCTCAACTTGGATGGCTTCTCCTGTCAATCTGCAGAGATTGCCTGGAGCACCATGGTGAGAAAGATTGTAGGAGCAAGTGAGGAAAGGCAAATGGAGATGTATGCATCAAAATGCTCTGCATTTTTTGACACTGGACTTGGGGAAGGAGGGCATCATTGGCAACATTAAGGACATCAACATGGAAGCTGGTATTCTGGGAAGGAGAGTGAGCTTGGATGAAGCTCATGCAAAGTCTGCTGTTTTTACTATTTTATATTTCTAGCCTTAGTCAATGCATTGTAAAGTTACCACAGTCGTTCATATTCCAGTGCAGGTAGGGACCTAGGCATCACAGTGTCCTCTTGAAGCAGACTCATCCACTTACAGAAAACTCAGGGTGCCTTCAAAGGGGAAGTTTATTCTTACAAGTCTAAACATATGCTAACCATACAATCCAGCAATTGTGCTCCTTGGTATTTACCTAGAGGAGTTGGAAATTTATGTCTGCACAAAACCTGCACATGGATGTTCATAGAAGGTTTATCTATAATTGCCCAAACTTAGAAGCAACCAGGATGTCCCTCAGTAGGTGTATGAGTTAATAAACTGAAAATGGAATATTATTCAGTGCTAAAGAGAAATGAGGTATTGATCGTGAAAAGACATGGAGGAATCTTGAATGTCTATTACTAACTAAAGGAAGCCAATCTAAGAGGATTACATACTACATGAAACTAACTATATGTTACTCTGGAAAAAGCAAATCTATGAAGACAGTATAAAAATTAGTAGTTTCCAGGAAGTAGAAGGGGAGAGGGAAGGATATATAGGCATAATACATAGGAGGGTTTTTTTTTTTTAAATATTTTATTTATTTATTTGACAGACAGAGATCACAAGTAAGCAGAGATCACAAGAGAGGTAGGCAGACGGGGAAAGGGGGAAGCAGACTTCCTACTGAGCAGAGAGCCTGATGTAGGGCTTTATCCCAGGAACCTGGGATCATGACCTGAGTTGAAAGCAGAGGCTTTAACCCACTAAGCCACCCAGGCACCCCATAAGAGTTTTAAGACAATGAAATTATTCTGTATAATACAGTAATGGGGGATATATGTCATTATACATGTGTTCCAACCCATCGAATGTGTGACACCAAGAATAAACTCTAAGGTAAACTATGTACTTTGGGTGATAATGATGTGTCAATACAGGTTCACTTATTTTAACAAAAGTACTACTACGGTGGAGGGTGTTAATATTGGAGAAGTTTGTGCATGTGTGTGGGCAGGAGTAAATGGAAACTCTCTGCACCCTCCTCTTAATTTTGCTGTGAATCTAAACTGTTCTAAAAAATAAAATCTTCTTAAGAAATTTAAAAAAGAACTGTAGAGCGACTCCCAGAAATAATATGACCAAATGGACAGGGAAAGATAGCTTTTCTCCTTGTCCATCTGCACTGGGGTTTACTCTGCAGTTTTCTAAGTGCAGACAAAGGCTGGATGGTGCATTTTATGCAGTGTTGCCTGGCTGTGAGTATGAAGGATGGCCTTCATTTAACTATCAGCATTGTGCTGAAACAAGGGAAGGCATCTCCCCTTTCAACGGTGAGCTCTGCCAGGGCAGAACAGACCTCTGCTATATCCCCAGGCTCCATCACGGTCTAGTGCATATGCAGTCAATACATAATTGCTAACAGCCAATATGTAATTGCTAACTGGAAGAATGAATCAATGTCTTTTCTGTTTCCCTCTTTGTTCTACTCAAGGAATCCCAGAATTGTACTTAGTAGTCTGTTTTAAGTACATTTTTCACATTAAGACTCTACCTGAGCTATAGACCAAAACATTTTTTTTTTTTACTATTGTGGTAAACAAATTTCAACAAATGTACTCAATCAACAAATATCTTGAGCACCTATTGCATTTGCTTCTTTGATTTAACAGTTTCTCCTCTAGAAATTTATCCTACAGATATGCCTATACTTGAGCATCAAATGTGGGCAAAGGGTGGTAGCCAAATTCAGAAACACTGTACATGTCCATAAGTAGGGGGCTGGATAAATAAACACAGTCACCTGTTATAGAGAATGAAGCAAGCAGATCCTATGCAAGGGTCATCATTTTTCAGTTTCTTCCAATCCCTACAAGGACATAGAGAAACTATGTAGCAAAATCCAGAATGCACACACAATATTTACAACAAAACTAGGTGTCGAATAATCCCAACTAACTCCAACATACATAAGTCACCAATACACTCAAGACCTGCATGGTACCAAGTATGAATGTTTGAAAGAAGTTAGGAAGAAAGGGGGGTTGTGCCTGAGGAACCTGAGAACAGAAGAACCCCAAAAGAGACTAGGTATTAATGGGACAGGGGACTCTCCAGCACAGGGTAGTGTTAAGGGCTCACGGTAAGAAGGGGAGAGCATCTTGGAGTAGTCAGACCCTCAGGAATGCTTAAGACTGCCTCATGCTTGGGAAGAAGTGCTGGAAGAGGAATAAAAATTGAAAGGATGAGAAAAAAGAAGGAAAAACAAGTTTCATTCTGAACTGGGGGAAGGAAATAGCCAGGAAGTCCTGGAAAACAGGTGGCCATATTTTTGACACAGAAATGGGTGTCCTGTGAAGTTTGAAGAGCTTTTCTAAGCCCTTCCTCTTTCTAAAAGTTCAGGAAAACAGATTTCACAAGAAAAAACAAGGAACAAAATAATATCAGTGTCAATTGTATACAAAGTTATCAGAAAAAAAAAAAAAGAATCAACTGCAACCAAAAAGTTTGCACTAACAAGACTTGGTCATGAAACATCAAACTTCAGTTTTCATCTATTTCAGAAAAAAAAACATTAAGCAAATGATAGACATAAAAGAATAACATCAATCAGGATTAGAAAGCTCAGAAATGAAGCAACAGAACTTGGGAAAAAAATAGATCTAACAGAAAAATTCACCCAGGAAGGCAGCACAACTTACAAGGAATATGAAAGCAAAGAAACACTGTCTCAGAGGAAATACAAAGTGAAAATGAGAAAAAAAAAAAACCCAAAAATGAAATAAAGAGATAACAAGGATTTAACAGAAAGTACTGAACACCAAAGTGTACTGAACATAGGTTAAGAGATGTTCAAGAAGAAAACCAAAGCAAGAGGCTTAATCCAAGAAAACTTCTCTGACATAAAAGATCTGAAACTCTGTATTTAATTAGTACAGTGCTACTTGATAACATTGGCCCGGAATGACCAACATCAAGACATAGCCTTGTAAAATGACTATGGTTTAAAGAAAAAGAAAAAAAATCTTTTGGACATTAGAAAAAGAATGTGACTTATAAGGAAAAGAAAAATAGACTATGACCAGGTGATGATGATGATGATGATGATGATGATGATGATTTTGGCAGTAAAACTTTATGCCAAAAGAGAATAGATTAACATATTAAGTTGGTAAAGAAAAGAAAGTATAAGCTGAGGGTTTTATACCCAGAAAAACTGACCTGCAACTATAAAGGTCATAGCAAACTTTTACCAACATGAAAGAATTCATAGACTATTGTTCCCAGGAATCTTCTTAAGAACAAGTCTCAGAAACCAAAAGGGCCAGAGAAGCATCATCATGAGGACTGGAGGTGAACATTAAATATACAGAACACAGGGGTGCTTGGGTGGCTCAGTCAGTTAAGCAGCTGACTCTTTTTTTTTTTTTTAATTTTTATTTCTTTTCAGCGCAACAGTATTCAAACAGTATATGTTTTTGCACCACACCCAGTGCTCCATGCAATCCGTGCCCTCTCCAATACCCACCACCTGGTTCCCCCAACCTCCCACCCCCCACCCCTTCAAAACCCTCAGGTTGTTTTTCAGAGTCCATAGTCTCTCATGGTTCACCCCCCCTTCCAATTTCCCTCAACTCCCTTCTCCTCTCCATCTCCCCTTGTTCAGCCGACTCTTGAATTTGACTCAGGTCATGATCTCAGGATCCTAGGATTGAGCCCCACGTTGGGCTCTGCATTCAACAGGGAGTCTGCTTGAGGATTGTCTCTCCATCCCCAACCCCTCACTTCCCAAGCACATGCTCTCTCTCCCTAAAATGAATAAATAAATATTAAAAAATTATATGAACCTGTAGAACTAAGAGTAAATGAAGGCTGAGAGGAAAGGATAGCAAGCAATAGCCATATGCTCTGACAATGAGGTCATAATCCAACCATTATAAAATGAAGTGAGAATAAGGAAAGCATATGAGAAAAATTCTTTAATATTTTTAGTTAATCATATTATTGGTATTGTTCTATTATTCTGAGCATGTTATGTGTGTGATGTAAGATTTAAAAAAATGACTTTGGGACTTCTAATTCTACCATCACTTGTGTCATTGAGAATTAGGATTTTCTAGATGAAAAGAAAGACATAGAGGTAAAAGAGAGAAAGATTGGTGAATGCCTCAAATTTAAATGGGAAACACCAATACCGTGATGGTTAATATTAACCATCAATTTGACTGGGCCAGGGGTGCCCAGATATCTGATTAAACATTATTCTGGGTATGTCTGTGAGGGTGTTTCTGGGTGAGATTAAGATCTGAATGGGTAGACTGAGTAAGGCAGATTATTTTCTCAAATGTGTGGGACCCTCATCCCATCAGTTGAAGACCTGGCTAGAACAAAAAGGAGTAGTGAGGGAGGATTTGCTCTCTGCCTATCTTTGAGCTGGGACAGTCCCTGCTTCCAGACTCTGGCTGGAACTTAACATCATCAGCTCTCCTATTTCTTGGGCTTTTGGATTATAGTTCCATATAGCATCATCTCTCCTGGGTCTCTGGCTTGCTGACTGCAAAGTTTGGAAATTCTCAGCCTCCATAATGATGTGAACCATTCCTTATCGTCTATCTATCTCTATTTATCTATCTACATACTCACAAACATTTTATCTACATCTGCTTATCTCTTTCTCTCTCTCCCTTTATCTCTGTTTCTCTCCCTATCTCTCCTATCAGTTTTTTTCCCCCCCCTTTGGAGAACCGTGACTAAAACAAATATAAACTCAGGAGGTTTTTCATTTATATATTTTGAGTGTTCATTTGTTTTCTAGCTTGGTCCACCAAAAAGGCCTAGGAACAATGATCCACTCAATGGCACTGAGATACTACTTCTTCATGAAAGAAACAAAGACCTCAAAATGATTGATTTGAGGCCTGGAGCAGGAAATGTACAAGATGAGCCTGGAATATCTTGTCACACCAGATGGCAAAGCTCCTGTTCCAAAGAAAAACAGTGTTTTCATGGTTCCTGGGTCCTTTTGTTCTGACTCTAGTTGAGCCAACTTGAAGGAGCACATATTGACCCAAGATTGAACAATTTGAATTCCACTAAAGATAATAATTGAAATGTGTTAAAATCCATCAAATAAGTTAAATCCATGAATTAATAACAACATCAAAACAAAAAGGAATTAATCACCTTCAGAACATATGTGGGTACCAAATCTTTATCTTGAAAACTGGGAAATTAAAGGAAAAAATCAGTATTTTCATATCCTTCTTATATGAGCCACATCGCTGAGTAACCAGATAGTAGATGATAGAAAGTGAGTCTTTATTTAAAAAAAAAAAAGCCAGATTAGGGGAGCTTCTACTTATCAAACAGCCCACATTCTTCAATGGATAAATTGTAAAGAAAGGAAAGGAATGGAGGAGAAAAATGTAGATTAAAAGAGCCTTGAAAGACATATCAAAAATTTTTTTAATAGATAAGACTGAATTATAGGATATATGTTTATAAAAAATAAAAAGTTAAAAAAAAAGACTGAAGTATAGGGTTTATGGAAATACATTTGGGTGCTAAAAGTACAAAAAGAAAAATAAAAGGAAGGCATTCCTATGAAAGTCAGATTAATGTTACTTACAGTGGGAGAAAGGAGACACTGACTAGTGTGGGGTCTGTGGAGGGGCTTCTGGGGCACATAAGAATTTCCCTAGTGTGTGCCACATAAGAATTCAACAAGCCAACATGTTTGATTTATGCAGTTTTCAGTATTCATATTTTATTTAGAATAACATGATTATAAAAATGAATACAATCTAACATAAAAGCAAAATACAATCTAACATAAAAGAGAATTACCCGATTAAAATGGATATTTTGTGAACTAATATTCAGTAATATATGTGCTCTGTTTAGCATTTGAAGATTTTTTTTACATATTAAACTTTTTTTTAGTAAATGAGTGAGATCTAGATATAACTGAAATGGATCCAGATTTCAGGATATCTGGATCAATTTCCCCAATATATGGTTAAATAAAATAAGTTAAAATAGAAGAGTGTGTATAATATGACCCATACGTTTATATGTCTGGGCAATATTTATATGTGCATAGACTATCCTGGGAGGACACTCAGGAATGGGGAGGGGGAACGGGCAGGGGCTGAGAAGCAGATTCACTTCCACTATACACCTCTTGAACTTTGGCTAGGTCCATGCTTATCATTCAAAATAGCAATCAGAGGAGGAGAAGAACCATAAAAGACTACTGTCTCTGGGAAACAAACTGAAGGTTTCAGAGGGAAGGGGAGTAAGGGGATGGGTTAACCCATTGATGGGTATTAAGGAGGGCACATATTACATGGAGCACGGGGTGTTATACATAAACAATGAATCATGGAACACTACATCAAAAATTAATGACGGGGGTGCCTGGGTGGCTCAGTGGGTTGAGCCTCTGCCTTTGGCCCAGGTCGTGGTCTTGGGGTCCTGGGATCGAGCCCCGCATCAGGCTCTCTGCTCAGTGGGGAGCCTGCTTCCTCCTCTCTCTCTGCCTGCCTTTCTGCCTACTTGTGATCTCTGTCTGTCAAATAAATAAATAAAATCTTAAAAAAATAAAACAACCAAACTAAATGACATACTGTATGGTGACTAACACAACACCACCACCACCAACAACAACAAAAAACAAACAAAAAAGCAATTAACTACCCTTTATTTATTTATTTATTTATTTATTATTATTATTTTTTAAATTTATAATTTTTTATTTTTTATAGACATATATTTTTATCCCCCGGGGTACAGGTCTGTGAATCACCAGGTTTACACACTTCACAGCACTCACCAAAGCACATACCCTCCCCAATGTCCATAATCCCACCCCCTTCTCCCAAACCCCCTCCCCCCAGCAATCCTCAGTTTGTTTTGTGAGATTAAGAGTCACTTATGGTTTGTCTCCCTCCCAATCCCATCTTGTTTCATTGATTCTTCTCGTACCCACTTAAGCCCCCATGTTGCATCACCACTTCCTCATATCAGGGAGATCATATGATAGTTGTCTTTCTCTGCTTGACTTATTTCGCTAAGCATGATATGCTCTAGTTCCATCCATGTTGTCGCAAATGGCAAGATTTCATTTCTTTTGATGGCTGCATAGTATTCCATTGTGTCTATATACCACATCTTCTTGATCCATTCATCTGTTGATGGACATCTAGGTTCTTTCCATAGTTTGGCTATTGTGGACATTACTGCTATAAACATTCGGGTGCACGTGCCCGTTTGGATCACTACGTTTGTATCTTTAGGGTAAATACCCAATAGTGCAATTGCTGGGTCATAGGGCAGTTCTATTTTCAACATTTTGAGGAACCTCCATGCTGTTTTCCAGAGTGGTTGCACCAGCTTGCATTCTCACCAACAGTGTAGGAGGGTTCCCCTTTCTCTGCATCCTCGCCAGCATCTGTCATTTCCTGACTTGTTTATTTTAGCCATTCTGACTGGTGTGAGGTGATATCTCATTGTGGTTTTGATTTGTATTTCCCTGATGCCGAGTGATATGGAGCACTTTTTCATGTGTCTGTTGGCCATCTGGATGTCTTCTTTGCAGAAATGTCTGTTCATGTCCTCTGCCCATTTCTTGATTGGATTATTTGTTCTTTGGGTGTTGAGTTTGCTAAGTTCTTTATAGATTCTGGACACTAGTCCTTTATCTGATATGTCGTTTTCAAATATCTTCTCCCATTCTGTCAGTTGTCTTTTGATTTTGCAATTAACTACCCTTTTAAAAAAGTATTATTCCCAAAGGATCGGAACATCCTTTTCCTCTGATTTTCTGTCATCCACATTTCGGTCTCTGATTGTTCACTGAGGAGGGGTACACATGCTGACTGCTGAGTGGGTCAGGAAGTGACACTGCTTCAGTGACAGTCAGGCTTTATAGAACCTGCAGGGCTTTTCTTCAATTTAAACATTATCTCTTATCTGTACCTTTGTTAGGGGACAGGGTTTGAGGTTGGTCTGCATTGGAAAACCCTAAAAATACTGCAGTAGGTATGACCCTGGGTAGGGCCCACAGAGTACCAGCCTCTCTTACCTGTGTCTTAGGCTTGAGGCTAGTTAGGTCCTCCACCCTCTCTGGTAACCATGGCATCATTTCTCCTCCCTGGTCAGCTTCTTTTAGAATGGACTGGATTTCATAGGGAATGAAAACTGCCCCCCCCCCCCCGGTGAAAGAACTCTCTGTTGAGATGCTTTGTCAAGAGAAATAAAAATGCTCAGTTGAAACTCCACATTGAAATTCAAAATAAAATATTTGAAAGGTTCGGAGTCAGTTACTCCTTTTGAATGTTTTTGTTGTTTTTATTGCTAGATACTATAATTCATTGGGTGAGGTGTATAATGACCTCAGGGATTTATAACATAATTACTCGGAAAGTAAATCGAGAATTACTTGATATAATACATTATGAATAATAAGGTATCTACATAGAAATTAAACTGTCTTATAGTTTATTTCTTTCAAAAATTATTGTGGCATGTATCTCATGGGAATTTTTTTTCCTGGTTCTCAGAGAATATGCATTTTTAACTTTTAAAAGATGCTATCAAATTACCATAACCAAATATTGTACCAGTTTATATTCTCACTAACAATGTAGACTCTGCCCATTTTCTGAAACTCTAATATTGGATGTTATCAGTCCTAAAAAAATTCTTTTGCCCCGTTGACAAGCAAAAGGTAGATCCCATTGTCATTGTCACATTTGTTTGATTTACTAACATCACTGACTATCTTTTCATTCATTATTAGCCAGTGTTTCTTCTTTTTGTGAAATTCCCATTCATACTCTTTATCCAGTTTCAACTGAGTTTTCTCATTGAGTTATTTGTGTATTAGGGATAGTGACCTTTTACCTCCTATTATAAATATTACACATATCTTCTCTTCCTCTGGTACTCATCTTAATTTTGGGTGACGACTCTTGCTACATAGAGATATTTAATTTTTAGGTTGTCATATATATCCTTCAAAAAGAGTTTCACATTTAAGATGGGATTTTGCTGTCTTTTTGCTTAGTGTTTGGTAGGATTTTTGTTGTTGTGGTGGTGGTGGTTTGTTTTAAATCCAGCCCTGGCAAGGCACCCACCACCTAGGCCCTGAGCAACAGCCAGCTTTGCTCATATGTTGCCTTTAGAGTTTCTTCTCTCTGTTCTATTACCTAGCCTAAGAGATCTCACACTTGAATGAGAGTCAGAATCTCCCAGAGGACTTATGAAAACTCCAATTGCTAAGGCCTAGAGATTCTAGCTCAGCAGGTCTGGGGTGGACCTGTGAATTTGTATTTTTAATAAGTTCCCAACATGCTGATGCTGCTGTTCTGGAGCCACACTTGGAGAACCCATTACTCTAGAACACTGGGTTGACTTCTTGATATCTCTGGAATCTATTCCCTTGTCTCTATGGTCATTGATTTCACCAAGGAGCCAACTCCCATCTGGGCTTTTGCCATAGCTTCTTCTCCCATATCCATTATGACTCTTTCTATCCACTTGCCATACTGCAGCCAGAGGGATTTCAAAATTCAATCATGGTATTCTCTTCCTTAAAACTCTTTTTTGGACAATCTTGTGCTACTCTCCACATCTTTCTGTGCTTTTGGCTCTTTGGCACAGTGGCCTTTGGTAGCTAGGCAATGCCATGCTCTTTCTTGCTCGAGGGCCTTTGCACATGCCGTTCTTTTTGTACTTAGAATCCTCTTCTCTTGCCCTTCGCAGTAGTGTTTGGTCATTTTGATGAAATGTAAATTTGTATTACAATTGCAGTTAGGAAGCTATATGGATCAAATTACTTAGCTCTTAATGAACCCACATGACTGCTAACATCCACATGTCAAAATGAGTTTGCATTTTTGACTCATTAAGGAGCTCCTAGGAACACTGCCAGAAGCAGTACATCCTTTTCTTTAAGAAAAAAAAAATGATCCTCAAAAAAAGGCATTTTATAACAATGCTGATTAAAGTGAAGAGAATATGAAGACTCTAAAAATATATAGTTAGAATATGACAGTTTTAGATAAATTAACCATTTGTAAAATGCATGAACTTAGCACATGTTTTATGTGAAAGAGAAAAACATCATCATTATTTTTACCTTATTTTGGCCATCAGGTAAAACAATATTACTTAGTGGTGACATAGTATAACATTTGATTTATTAGAAAAATATTTTAGTTGCTTTGTAAAAATCGAAAAGATTTTATTCCCACATTTAGAGACTCACTTAGGGTCTGAAAGAATACCTTAAAAATTCTAATTATAGTTTTAACATTTTAGGGGTCAATTTTAAGCATTAGTATCATTTTTGGCACAAAATGGGAGATTTATAAAAGTCTCAAGCTATGTGCCTTGTGAAACTGTCAAGGCTCTAGACTGAACAGAACTCTTTTCCTTCTGTACTTGGCGAAATGGAGTGACATGTGATATGGTTAAAGGTATGGGGAGTGAGAGACTAGGTGAGTGATATAGAATCAAGGAGAATGGAAATGGGCCAAATTATATGTTTTCCAAGGCTCAGGTTTGCACAAATGAGCACGCAAAAAAGAAAAGAACTCCACCAGGGTGGATGGTGCTGACAATTTGGATGCACCTTTTAAAGTTCTAACTGCGTTGAGGGAAATTGGAAGGGGAGGTAAACCATGAGAGACTATGGACTCTGAAAAACAGTCTGAGGGTTTTGAAGGGGCGGGGAATGGGAAGTTGGGGGAACCAGGTGGTGGGTATTGGAGAGGGCGCGGATTGCATGGAGCACTGGGTGTGGTGTAAAAACAATGAATACTGTTACGCTGAAAATAAATTTAAAAAATTTTTTTAAAAGTTCTAATTGCAGAATTAACTGAGACAAAGGGCTCTGTTTTTTCCATTTGAATGTGGCTAGTACACAATAATTGGTAGAATTTTGATTAAATCTTTAGGTAACAGACAGAAAATATGGTATAATACATTTATTTGGGCGAAGAGTCTAAAAACTATTCACAGTGGCAGATCTAAACCAGGAATTGAGGTCCCCTAACTTCTAGCACTAAGATACATTTACATGGTATTTCTCTAGTGATGAAAAAGAAAGAAAGAAAGAAAATTAAATTCAATAAACACTTGAGTGTTTTTGTATGTAAGGTGCTATGGCAGGTGATTAGGGTGAGGGTAGGGAATCTGAGCAGATTACTCCCTGAGTCATGAGTCCTACCTCATGGGGCTCATGCTGGGCTTGAGACAAAGTAAAAATACAGGCAGGGGGCACCTGGGTGGCTCAGTGGGTTAAAGCCTCTGCCTTCAGCTCAGGTCATGATCCCAGGGTCTTGGGATTGAGCCCCACATCAGGCTCTCTGCTCAGCAGGAAGCCTGCTTCCTTCTCCCTCTCTCTCTGCCTGCCTCTCTGCCTACTTGTGATCTCTCTCTCTGTCAAATAAATAAATAAAATCTTTTTAAAAAGTAAAAATAAAAATACAGGCAGTTCTCACTTTTCATGGTTCTGATATGCATGAGTCTCAGTTACCAAGGTTCAGTTAAATAACACCAGCCCCCTAACAATGTGGTAATAGCATAGCCACTGTCAATTACTTAAGTACGAACTCTGCTACTAGCTCTCCAGTCCACAAATAACTGTGTTAATAACACGTTCCTCATGATCAGTGACCACTCATGCACTTCTCTCAAAGTCTGTAGTGATTGGTCACTATGCATCTCTTACCAGCTCATGAACTGATAGCAATGTGTGCAGTTGCACTGTCTCCTTTTCCCTCAGTGAAAAGCATTTTATAAAAACGCATAACCTAAAGGAAGAATTGGTCAACAGAGATGAAAGCGTGCCAGAGAAATAAAAATGTGATAAAGATGGGAGTGAAATTTTAATTGGACATAAGTGACCTCATAGAAGAAAGAGCTGATCATGGGAATGTTGCCACTGCCACCTTTGGAAAAACTATAGATGTGCAGGTAGATGAACTTAATGAAGGCAAAGTTACAGACATAAATTAGGAAAGTAGTCATGATAAAAAAAACAAAATGGTGTCCCAGAGGAAGTAACACCAGCAAAAACCCACTTCATATTAAAAGCACTCCCAGATATACACCATTTGAAAGAATAAGGGGAAAACATTGGAAATGACCCAAACTTAGAAAGGAGACACTTCACCCAGGCATAGAAAAGTTGCTTGCTCCACATCATCAGTTCTAGATGAGAAAGAAAATGCTGTTTAAACCACTCTCAATAAGTTTTTTAAAAAAGAAACAAACACTTTAATTATCAATGTTTCTAGTGTTTTACATTATAGCATGCTAATTAAATACTTAGTTTTACTATTTCTTTCTTTTCCTATATATTTGCAACTGACAGTAAGAGAATTTTAAATGTTTTGACAGGTATTATTAAATGTCATTGAAAAATTATATTTTTTCCTATGATCATTAAGATCTCATTGCACGGTTTCAGGTTACAGGGTCATTTTTATTGTCCCACACTACCATGCAAAGTGAGGACTGCCTTACATGAATAATTAAATTTTAGTTATTTAGTAAGACATCATGATACAACGGGTGTCAAAATAACACATGATCTATTGACAACCAATTTTTACAGATGTTGATCTTCCCAAGAAGCCAGGGGAGAGTAAGATCTCTCCAGACTGGGATGAGGAGAAGGAGGAGGGGCGGGGGGAGGATCATAATGATGATGAAAATAATGAGATGGGCTTTGGAATTTCCAATTTGGACAAATCCAGAGAAAGAAAGGTGGCATTCCAGATAAGTGGAAAAGTGTGTACGGAATAACATAACAGCCATGCAATATTATTGTCATAAGAATAATGTCAGTAAGGAGAAGGGCTTGGTTGTGGAATTTATTCTTTAAGCAGCTTTCTTGACAAATCACTGACATCACAGTGTGCATCTAAAAAGACTGAAGGCACAAAGAACTGAAAATAAGCACCATATTCTAGTGGGTAAAGTTGTTTCTCAGGGGCATGGGCTAACAAGTCTGAAAACACTCTACATATATAGTAGAATTCAACAAGTAAATTAAGTAAATGGTGGAAGTTAGCTTTCTCACTGTGGGGGTGGGAGGTTACAGAAAAGCAAGATAAGGAGGTTAGAAGCATCTACATGGTAATGGATTAGAATTGGAGACCTCAGTATGAACTCATGTTTATCCTAATATACTGTTGCATATAGAAATATCTATAGATAAGAAGTGTACACAAGTTAGATTATAGACATGTTTTTCCTTTCCCTGTCATCTGAGAAGACCTCTCCGCAAAAGCTCTCATTGAAAATGAGCACACCCACTGTCTAGATCTTTTTTTTTAATTTTTAAATTTTTTTATAAACATCTAATATATTTTTATCCCCAGGGGTACAGGTCTGTGAATTGCCAGGTTTACACACTTCACAGCACTCACCATAGCACATACCCTCCCCAATGTCCATAACCCCACTCCCCTCTCCCACCCCCCCTCCCCCCAGCAATCCTCAGTTTGTTTTGTGAGATTAAGAGTCACTTATGGTTTGTCTCTCTCCCAATCCCATCTTGTTTCATTTATTCTTCTCCTACCCCCTTCAC